>NC_092803.1:12833028-13143977 GCF_040954645.1 Diabrotica undecimpunctata | reverse complement strand
ACTTGAAGGGGTAAAACAGAAAAAATCGAAGGACCAAAGTGCAGTAAATTCGAAAGAAAAATGAAGTACACATAAACCAAAATAGACAAACTTGGAATAAAAAATAGGAATAAATCACTAAATACACTGCAGGAAGTGGTTCCCGAAGCATATCCAAAAAAAACATAAAATCAGAATGTATTAGAGCCAGATATGAATCTAATATTTAATTTATAAAATTTGGCATATAATTCTTCTTTCTATTCCTTTGAATATCCTATCTAACTTTCTTTTAGTTGAAGAACCCGCTAAATTCAAGGAATATTTTCTAGACATCTAGTTCCTTAGTTCAAATTTCGCTTAAAGTTCGTCCTTTCATACGGATTTTGTAGATATCACACTCAAATATGTCCAAAAATTTTTCTCAGCACAAGATCATCTTCGTCTTTCACCAACATAGTCTATATTTCAAAAACGTAAGTCACAATTAGGTCTTATTAGAACATTGTACAGTTTTATTCTAATCTAGAATAAAAAATTTCGAAATGGGAATCAGAAATTAGGAAAATTAGACTATTTATTAAAATAGTACCTATATGAGACAAAAGCGATGATAGAAGAAAGATAGCGAACTAGAAAGAAACGAAAAAAGAGGAAAAGCATAAAGAAAAATATTCACGTCTACATTTTTCAAAAAAAATGGCGGATGACATTATTTAATTTTTAGTGTTGATTTGTCAAGAACAGATAAAATATAAAGAATTTAGGAAGTTGTTACACAAAACTGAAATTTTCGTAGTCCGAAATTATAATTTAATGTCTAATTTTTGTAAATAAAATGCCATCTAAAATCATCAAAGCAGAAAGCAGTCTCTGGATCTTACTACAGACTCAAATTCCTTTACTTAAACGAACAATTGCGTTATATTTTGAGTTATTTGTCGTTTTGATTAATTTTTTTATACGATTTAAAAGTTTATAATATCTGTATAAATACCTAGCATTGCATATTCAAAATATTTTCATAAAAGCAAGAAAATTTCGTTAATTTCTTTTTTTGTGCACTTTTTTTGTGCACGTTTTTTGTCACCTTTCGATAAATATTCTTTTTTCCTTAACTACATATAATAACAGTAATATTCAGTTTAATTATTTAATATCACGTAATAGTATAACCAGTTTCCTAATTGGACAGGGTTAGATATAGCCATGTTGAATTTTGGACACATGACAAATTTTTAAGATAACTAAATAAACTGACAATGAAACAACCTGAAGCCAAACCCGTCAAAAATGCAGGTATGTTTTTATTTTCATTTAAAAACATTAAGAAGCTGACATAAAGCTTAAATTTGGTCAAGAATTGGAGCACTAGCTAATACCAAATTACCTAGACGTGACCCTCGACAGATCCCTTTTTCCGACACTGCTCTAAATGAGACGGGACAATCATTACAGGATGCCCTACACCTACCCAGTCCCAAAAATTTACTACATCGCAGGAATGACTCCAACCAAGATTAAAAAAACTGTAGAAGCCGAGCAATCCAAACAAATCAAAGACCACCATTGCCCCATGCATGATCATGTCAAAAAACCCACCCGGCTGAAGTCAAGCTGTACACGAAAAAGCTGAGACCTCACTAAGCGAATGGAAGAGATATCTTTGGAGCCGACGCCATAACTTCTACCCGACCATACATCAAACTTAAATTGGCCGCGTAACGCAACTGGTGGTTTGAGGGTTCTGACTTTATTACCAAATCTATCCGCTAACCTATCAAAAGGGCAATTACCAAAAAAATGTCTAATAATTAATTGCAATTAATATCAAAAGAAACAAATATTAATTCATTATTGTTTTATGTAAGTTATTAAATTGTAGAATCCATAAAATAATATAATAAAAATGTACGTTTTAAAAGCTTTCTCTCTTTGTATTTGTAGCATATAACATATACATTATAAGGACGCGTATCAGCGTAAGGTTTGCGCGTATCAGCAAACTGAGCATATATAAAATAATTAAATTTACTATAAAGAATATCAAAAATCAGAATAAATACATATTTTCAAAAGGGGCTATTGGCGAGACGCCTTCTGTGGGGTAGTAGCTGTAGTACATAGCTAGCTGAAAGTTCAAAATGATCTGTAATTTTTCCTTGTCAACCCACATAAGATCTGTATCTGTAGAGTAGGGAGGGCGAGTTAAGTTTCACAGCACTTAGGCCACAATTGACCCATTGTGAATCCTCCCAGGGAGCTGTCACCCTTAGCTCATTGTCCATCCTGCCATTTCTAGGAAGGTGGACAAGTCACCAGGAGACATCTCTCTTATGTGAGCAGGTGTGGGCGAGGACTCGCCGAACGCGTACTCTCGTATTAACGATAACTCTGGGCATTCACATAGGACATGCTCTACAGTTTCGTCTTCTCGTTCACACTTCCTACATAGAGGTGTGTCTGCTAACCCCAGTGTGTGGTGGTGGTACTTCTTTGATGTTGACTCTTCAAGGTTACTTAGTGTTACCCTGGCAAGTTTACATCCTTTCCCTTCTTCCCATCTTTTTACGGTTTGCGTATAAGAGTGACATTTGACAATTTCTACGATTGTTGTAGTTGGCCAACCAAAAAGATCCCCAGGTCCTAAGAGTCTTAGGCCTGCCGCCTTCCTAGATAATTGGTCAGCAATGCGGTTGCCTTTATTCCTATTGTGTCCTTTAACCCACCTCAGGATGATAGTATTACTATACGAAGCTTGAGTTAGTGACTCGTGACACTCCATTACTAAACCTGATGTGACACGTGGTCTATTCAAGGTTAGTAGCGCTTGTCTGCTATCTGTGCAGATCATTATAGTTTTACCTGCTATACCTTTTTTGGTTATCTCTTTTGCGGCTATGGAGATACCAGTCAGTTCTGTCTGATTTACGCTGGCACCCGTTATATTTATGCAAGCCATCCGCTGAATATGGTACCCACATAAGATATTCGATGACGTACTTTTCTTCCTTGTCTTCTTCTTATGTTATTTTGCCCAAATTGCCTTTTTTTATCTTAATACACTTACCAAAATTCTGTGTTTAGGTCATTGCTCCAGTATTCAGTATAAGTATCTTTCCTCCACTTGTTCGTGGTTTTTGAGACTCCATTTTAAATACCCATGTATCATTTGGTTTTTCACTTTTTTTTTGTTTTATATGTATTGTGTTGTCATTTAGTTCTTTTAGTGCTTTTTCCTATTTTTACTCTTTTTCATGTTCCATGTATACTAACAACTAGAAGATATTTTTTATTAAACCATCTTGTAGTCCGTTTAATCACATGTGTTCTCATTGACAAATTCATCCTATTACGAAGCAGCTTTCTGGTACTGTGCGCGGGTTCTCTTTTTTAATCCTGGTTATTGTAATAACTTCGTCTGAGCTTAACCTGGCTCAAATTCGACGGTATGTAGTAAGTAATTGATTTCCAACGGTGATCAACAATTTATAATAAAATCTTAGCTCCCAGAGGGTTTATTAGCTATAGTAAATAAATATGTTACTGCATTAAATTACCAATACAAATTTCCTACAAGACAGTAATTACTATAATATAAAACCTAAAAACGCAATATTTTTCTTTATTTTTAGAAAATTTAACTTTTATTTAGTAAATAAATTATAATTTCCACAAGGAATCTACGTTCCTGTATTTGGCTGTATAGGTACCATATATTAAAAAAATTTATTAAAATCCTTTGTAAAAGGTATATATTTTTAAAAAACCCAAACGGGCTGTTTTAGACAAAACGTTTTCGGAATCCATTATTCCATCATCAGTGTCCTATAAAAAATTATAATTAATTTACTCAAAGGTCGCGTGATAAAAAATACCAATAAAATTTAACTAATATTATATACTTTGTTTGCCACAACTAAATTTGCTACCAAAGATTAAAACGATTTTGTCAATTCTGACATTTCTTTTATCATGGAGCATAAATTTACTAAGACAAATAGTTCCAATTTTAGGTCTTTTTCTCCAATTTAATTTCTACGTTTTTCTGTCGAGTTGATTTCCATGCTGTTAGGAGTCTTTAGACATTGTGCCTTGTATTTAATTTTTTTAATGTTTTTCAATTTCTATTGCTTTCCCGATTACACATTTGGTCCTATTTTTAATGCTAGCTAGCATGGTTATTTTAAAAGTTCTTTAAAAAATGTTTATAAGAAATAGTCACACCTACCAAGATTAAAATAAAAATTGATATTACAAAAAGCTTAAAGGAAGATATTATGGAGATCTTCACTTCCTTTATCTCTGAATATAAATGAAGGTGAAACATAATATAAAACCTAAAAAAGCCCCTGGTTTGTTTCCTCTCCAGCAAATTATCAAAAACGTTTCCTGAAGCAGCAATAAAAGATCGAATGAAGGCATCAATCAGACGTAATTTTCTCTAAAAGAGACATTGAATTCATGATGATAATAAAGTAAGTAACAAGAAGTAAGTAACAAGTAAGATTGAGCTTTATTTATGTTAAGTTAGACCAGGACCATCCTTTTGGTCTCCTTGTAGAAATTGGTTGAAAGCCTAATTGTAAAAATATTAAGGCCCCCAAAAAAACAACACTAATAAGAAAAAGTCATTTCGCTGTGGATTACATCACAGATTAGTAGAATGTTGACTGGAAGAAAGGTATATCAATGAAATATTACCAAAACTAGCAACTAAAGTAGATAAAGATGTATAGAGGCAATACTTAACAAAGAATTAAATATATGTCCTCAATTATTGTCAATTAAAATAATTACGTGCATTACTATTATCTCTTCTTTTACTCTTCTTCTCTTACCTCTACTATTCCATGGAGGCTTTTAAAACTCCATTCATTTCTTATACTATTATGGTTCCATTATGTATAGTAAGGGTAAAATTGATTTGAAATAATGCAATGCTAGATATTGTTGAGGTTCCAACACAAAAAAGTGGTTACGTTAATAAAAGAAGAAATTACATATAACAAATTCTATTTACACTCGCTCATAATAAATATATCGCTCTATATACAATATTGAAACGCATTTCTGGCACAACAAAAAAATATAAAATCACAATTAAAAAAAATGTCAACTTGTTTCACTCTTCCACAACTAAGACGACCTAAGGAATCGTCCAAGGAACTGTCGAGTCGCCTCATCACGCCAGACCTGAATCCACGTGAGTTCTTCGCTTGGAGTCTGATCTTTGTACTCCGTGATCAGGAGTAGACTTCAGAATATCCGGTTGGCTCTGGTTCGCTATGGTCTGGCTTATGATCGACTGGTTCACTACGGATTGGTTCACAGAAACCATGGTGCCTCTACTGAGTGTGCCCAAAAGGGGTGTGCCTGGGTTATTGATTAACAAGTTCATATAGTCCGCGATGAGTAAAGTCAGCTCAAGTATTTTGGGTTTGCTTAGTGAGAATATTAGTTTTTGTGATGGTACTTGGTCGTTCTGGGTGACGACTAGCATAAAGTCCTCCTGACAGCCTCCGAACGTTAGGACGTTCGTGTAGGGGTACTTCATTCGTTGCTGCATTGTTGCTAGGTCCAGAACAGTTATGGCGTCTTCGTTCACTGCCAGCCAGATCATGGGTGAGTCTTGCTGACGCAGTCTTGCCTAAAACAAATTGAGGTTATTGAAGAAGTCAATGAAGCATATAAAACAAAACGTTTGTCTACGATTAGGTAAAAATAACAAATAACGAATTAAGAATTCGATAAAGAATTCCAAAAATACCGTGCGATTGAATGCTAAATGGTAAATCATCGGTTGCAGATTCGCTATATAAAGGGTTTACGATGCACATGGAATACCTAACAAGATCGCAAAAAGTAAATTACTCTACAGAAGAAGTTTCTTGTTCTTCGACTTATATCGTCGTAAATTTATCGTAGGTACCTTGTTTAAATCAATATAAACGTCAACACAAATCAAAATGATCTTATGGCGGAAAACTGAATTGAAAAAAATACTAACCTGAAATAGAGCAGCGCCAAAGTATGGCCACTTCCTGGTAGAATTCAAATATGCTCTAACACAGTCGGCTTGTGTTTTCCCTTTGAGTGCCCTCCACTTTGCCATCAACTTGGCCTGAAGTTCAGCCAAGCCTTCCTGGCTTAATTGGTCCCTATATCTAAAAGTTATGAACGTGTTAGTGAGAAACTGTGAGTAGTGAAATATTTTTACTTTATTACAATTTCTTAAATAGAATGTTACTCACCTGTAAGGATAAAATTTGTCAATGGCACTTAAAGCCTGGTTAGAGTGAGCCGTTAAAATCCCATGCACGTTATTTAAAGCATTCAAAGTACTGGAGTTCTGTATAGAGCTAGAATTCTGTATAGCGCTGCAATTTTGCACCGAAGCAGGTGGACTGAGCGTACCATTTCCAGTAGACTTCGGACTTCTATGGAGGTTGGAAGATCCTTGATGGCTTAAAGTATTATTGGCGCTTTTGTTAGATATTAAAGAACAGTCCCCCGTGTCCATTTGAGCCATAAGAGAGGCGAATTCTAGGGCCGCTTCTCGTGTTACTGGGAACCTTCCGTTTACGATTTGCTTATTGACTTGGTAACAAAGCAAAAGGCGTTCTTTTTCCGTTTCTAGCTTTGCACTGTTTTTCCACCACAACCTAAAATGTACAGACACTATTAAACAGAGCCATATATATATATATATATATATATATATATATATATATATATATATATATATATATATATATATATATATATATATATATATATATATATATATATATATATATATATATATATATATATATATAACTTTAAGGACATTGATATGGACTGGTCATGTAATTAGAATGGAGACCAAAATATTTCCAAAAATAGCACTTGATAGTTAAATGCAAGCGCAAGATCAAAAGGAAGGCCACGGAAAAGATGGGAGGATGAAAGGGCAACGGACACCCAAAATTTACTAGACTTGAAAACATGGAGAAGATCAGTGCAGCACCGGGAAGGTGAGAGGCATAGTTTGGAGGAGGTCAAGGCTTCATTTGAGCTGTAGCGCCATTGGAGATATATATATATATATATATATATATATATATATATATATATATATATATATATGATAAACAACACCATATTATAACGCTATTTCGACCTAGTTTGGTCCTATTAGATACGGTTGTTTATATACAAACTCAAATACGAAGATCAACAAAACGTTCTCTAGAAATTTTCTCACCTGAGTGGCAAGCGTACAAAAGTGCCATCTACTCTGATGGCCATGAATGATAACAATTTATGAATGATCGTTTCCTGTCCTTTGCGCTACAAGAAATGTACAAAATTTACATTTTTCAAAATAGCTTTCTGTGGATCAGACGTAGTTAAGATAGTATAAATCCTCGGAGCACGATTTACTGTTGATATATAGAAGTTAAACAAATCCAAATATAACGTCTGGTTTAAAATAAATAAAAGATTGGTTATAAATCCAGTTTTTAGTAAAAAACTTGCCTGTTTTTGTAAGTCAGTCTAATAACTTTGCTATTCTCGAACTTTCCCAACCCCTTCTCCCTCAAGGCAATCTCCCACTTGGATATCAAATCGCACAGCTTCGCAGCTGGATCCAACGTGTGTTCCAGATCCTTCTCGATGGGATCGTCGCTGAAGATGGCGAATCCATTGCTTGTGCGACATCCGATTTCTTGAGCAAGAGAGTCTTGGAATTCCTTGATCGATGTAGAACCGTCGAAGCTAGTGATATGATACGTTCCGTTGAGCAAATGGACGGGCATGGAATGGGGCAACGAGTGGTGTTGGGGGTTTTTGAGTAAAATACTCAGCACCTCCATCCTGGATGGCTTCAGTTCACGACCACCTAAAATTTAGACATAACATAATTAGAAAACTCAATAACACAAATATTGTCCATTTTTATATTCATTAATAAAACGTTTGTTTCTGTCCATGTTTTTCTTTCTACTTTCTCTAATGAATGTCAATTGATTAGTCACATGTTTTGTTATGATCCTTGCTTTTTTATGTTCTTGTTTGTCACATTTTCACTTATCCTTTTGACCTCTTCGCTTATTTACGTCTCATCTTTTTTATATTTCACAGTTTGTGTGAAATTCTTTATCCTTCAAAGGCTTGGACAATCTAAATTTTGTTTTTTTCTTGTTTTAATTCTCTTCTATTGGCTATTAGTTTGAACTTATTTTATTTAATGCCAATGGATCTTTCGGTATTCTAAAAAGGGCAATAAAAAATGGGTAACTTACCTGCTAAAATAGTTCGTTCCAAGGCTCTTTCACAATACGCAGCATATTTTCCACACTCCGTCCTATTCTCAGCGTTCCTCTGAAGGTGCAGCTTCAAAAACCACAACAACATCGAATTTTTAGGCACAAACAGACTAACAGCTAACGCCAACAGCTGCCAACCTTGTAAGAGAGTGTAGATGGGCGGACCTTTGGGGTCTTTATGCTCTTTGTAGCACTCCTTGTGTTCCTTGTACTTCTCTTCTTGTGTTGCCTGTATATTTGATAAGGCGATTTGTTGGTCAGATATGGTGCTATTTATGCTGGGCGTGTTCGTTTCGCAGGTAAAGAGACTTTGCGTTGCGCAAAGGAGCAGTTGCTGAAAAGAATATTGGTGTTTCTTTCAAGTCTATTAGAAGACCGTGAAGTCATTTTACAGATTGTTTATTGGTGCACCTCAGTTATTGCAGATTTTAATGGGAAATATTATGAAAAAGAATAATATCGGAGAAATTACGGGCATTTTCTAGACCGACCGTTAACATTTTTATACTAAAAATTAAAAAAGCGTTAAGAATGATCACTTTTTTACAAAACAGGACGCTCATCAAATCAAATAGATAGAAATAAGTCCAGGGTTACTTCAGGGTGATATGTTGTCGCTGACTTTGTTCAGGTTTGTAATATATAAAAAGTATAACTCTGAAATTAAAGAATAATTAAGAAAAAGAAGAAAGAAATGGAGAGGTGATAAAACAATAAAATAGATGCCTAACAATTTTATACTGGTTGTGAGAAACATTTAATTAAAAATTAATTGTAAAAATTAGTAAAACCATCAAAAATTGATATAAAACAGGCTGATACTCGGTTTAATAATAAAAAAGAGTCATCCACAATCGAGTTTATTAAAAGTTGGATTCATATATTAGTGATAAACAGATGGGGTTCAGATAGGGACTAGGTACTCGAGAAGCTCTCTTCGGTTTGAATGTTCTTACACAAAGATGCCTAGACCTTAATCAGGAAGGTCATGCATGTTTTATCGATTTTGAAAAAGCATTTGACAGAGTGCGCCATGATAAGCTAAGAGACATTCTTGAAAGAAAGGACATAGATAATAAAGATCTGCGAATAATTCTCAATCTATATTGGAATCAGAAAGCTAACATCAAAATAGAAAATGAGATATCACAAGCAATAGAAATACGTAGAGGAGTACGACAGGCATCTGCCAGGAAACCCTTTTGCAAGCAAACGAAGGAATGGTAATCAATGGAGAGGTTGTAAATAATATTAGATACGCAGACGACACTGTACTAGTTGCAAGAACAGTAGAAGAATTACAACGATTACTGACAAATATAAATATTACCTGCAACAATTATGGCATAAGTATCAATATCAAAAAAACCAAGTATCCAAATTGCAAGGGTCACCTTCATAAAGATGAGGAAATTCTTCTGCAACAGAGATATAAGCATCCCTCTACGATTAAGAATGCTAAGGGGCTACGTATTTAATATACTAATGCTGAAGATAAGTTGGGTTGAAATAGTCACAAACTTTGAAGTAATGCGAAGGATAGGAAAAGACCCAGAAATTTTGTCAACGATCAAACGAAGGAAACTCGAATATTTGGGTCATCTGATGACAGGACATAAATACGCATTACTTCAAATTATAATGCAAGGAAAAATAGAAGGAAAACGGAATCCAGGCCGTAGAAGAATATCATGGTTGCGTAATATGAGAGATTGGTTTGGCTGTACCACTAATGAACTCTTTAGGCCAGCAGTAAATAAGGTCAGGATAGCCTTGATGATACCCAATCTCCGATAGGAGTGGCACAAGAAGAAGAAGATACTTTGGTAAGAGTTTTTTATGCGTCTTTTGTACTTTTACGTATTATTTACGTTTAAATTTACGTTTAGTAATTCGTTTTTTGGTTACTAATATCACTAAGCTTTAGAGGAGGCATGGGTACAAGAGAGGCATTATTTGCGTTGACGGTACTCTTGCAGAAATGCCGGGAATATAAAAAAAGTGCATATGTATGCTTCATAGACTTAAGGAAGGCCTTTTACCAAGTGCAGCATATGAAGTTAACATATGAATTAAAAAACCTCAATTTGGACAAAAAAGACATCGAGTTTATTAAGGCTATATACCGGAACCAGAAAGCAGTAGTAAAGGTGAACGATATAGAAACAAATAATATACTTTGCGAGATTGTGAGAAGGGTCAGGCAAGGATGCGTCTTGTCTCCGACGCTTTTCAACGTGTACTCACAGGTCATATTCAGAAAAGCCTTATGGGAAAGAAAAGAGGGAATAAGAATTGGTGGAGTAAACACCATGAGATTTGCAGATGACACGGTAATTCTGGCTCAGAGTATAGAAGAACTACAAACTTTACAAGATGCAATAAATAGTGAATGCATTCAAATAGGACTTGACATCAACACAGATAAGAAAAAATTTATGATAGTATCAAGGAATCCAATAAATAATGAACAACTAACCCTTAGTGGACAGCAAATAGAGAGAGTGACAAAATATAAATATCTGGGAGCTTACATCAACACAGAATTACATCCAGACCAAGAGATCAGGGTACGAATAGAAGTGGCAAGGGCAGCGTTCTTAAAATTCAAGCAATTGTTCTGCGACAGAAATCTGAATAATGCGCTGAGATTGAGGTTTGTTGAATTTTACGTCTGGTCCCAACTATTGTACGGGGCAAAAACATAGACGTTAAAAGCGCAAATAGTTAAGAAGCTTGAAGCCTTTGAACTTTGGATATACCGGATAATGTTGAGAATTCCATGGACTGCCAGGATAACCAATGAGAAAGTGCTGAGAAGGATGGGTCAAGACAAAAAATTGTTGAGAACAATAAAAGTACGCAAGACTGCATACCTTGGACACATACTGAGGAATGATAAATATAGTCTTCTGCAGGTCATCATGCAGGGTAGAGTTGATGGCAAAAAGGGAATAGGTAGAAAGAGGAAGTAATGGCTGCGAAATATTCATATCTGGACAAACATGACTGTAGACGAATTATTTCACGTTACAAATGACAGAGAAACTTTTAGAAATGTGGTCGCCAACCTTCGTTGATGGGAGCAGCATAGGAAGAAGAATAATATCACTAAGGCAATAAAAACTCATCGTGAGTTATGTGAAAACCGTGGGCATGTTCAAAAATGAGAGACTACGATAAAGAGCAATCTGATAGTCCTTGGGATATAACTGTTAATGTTGTTGCAATTACAAATCTTTTATAGCATATTTGCAAATGTACTAGCACAAGCCAGTACTTCTGAGCTGAACGATAATGATAAGAAGCCGAATTATTTTCTAATAAGCCGTAATTTCCATATCCCGTTGTTACTAATCGAAACCTGGTACTATATAATATTCCAAACAAGATTATACATCAATCAATGTAAGGCATAGCGCCCAAGAGTGTTTTCCTTATGAAAACAACTCTTCTCTTCAACAAATTAAGACAGCATATCGTTGAACCATATTCTACAGCTAGGTCCTAGCATCAGATGACTATGAAGTGACTATTTTACAATCCTATTGCAAGGTTTTTTCTAGCGACAAGGAATTTAAAAAGGAACTTCAGCAATTAATGAAAACTGAGACATACAATTTTTATGATATGGTCATGGAAAACCTGATATATCTACTGTTTGAAAACATACATTGAGCTTAAGAAAAATTAAGAAAAGAAACAAACGATGATGAAACGCCAGGAATACCTGACAATCAATTTTATCTATTATTATTAAAAATTGTTATATACAAACCATAATATTTTAAATCAATCTTAAAATCATAATATTCCCACTAAAATACATGTATAATGCTATATGACAATCTGAGTTATTTTCTATTATTGTAGTGTTAATGTTAACCAGAAATGAAGACACCAGAGTTAAGTCATGATATGTGTCTGTGCATGATGTGAGAACCTGTGATGATTGCATATGAATTGGGATGTCTAAGGGAAAAGTGTGGTGTGTCGCATTGAATGCATATTTTTAAGTTTTTCATAAAGTGCATGGGATTATTTGTGTTTAACAAGATACATAATATGTATAAAAATTAAAATATTTATAGAGTATTTTAGTTTTTAGAACCTAAAAACTTAAATAATCAGAGACTTTTTGTTATGCCTTTTTATTTTAGTCCTTATTATTAATCTGTTTTGGTAAAGAGACTTACTTAATAGTAACATTAAACGATTAGTTCTTCTGCTATGCTTTGCTAATAAATGTTTCTCTATTTCTGCAGGCAAAATTTTTTTATTTATTAATTATTCATAACATTATACCATTTGTATCACTATTACTATTCATTCATCTCTTCCTCTCCCTGCAATGGCCCTACAACTTAAATCTAACTTTGGCCTTCTCCAAATTATGCCTCCAATCTGGCCGGTCCCACGACCGATCTTTTCCAGATTCTCACGTCTATCCATATTGGTATTTTTAGTTGTATCTGGATCTACATACTCCGTTTTCGTGAATTTCCTTATTTTGTTACGTTTCTATAAGAGTTTGGAAATAAGTTTTCCAGACTGATTTTATTTCTCTTGTATATTTTCTGTATATTACCGTTTTCGTATCTCACCTATACATCTCTTCCTTCTTCATGTTATCTTGCTTCTGAGAACGAGTAACCAATCATGTGCCTTACCAACCACTTGTTTAGATATTTGCAATGGAGATTTTCTAGTATATTTTGAACGTTTTATTGCCTTCAACTATTAATCTTTCAATATCTTCTTCTGGTCTTGTACTTTGTCCAAAGTATTACTTGATTGATTGTTGTAATGAGTCTATTAGAGTTATTAAGATCTAATAGAGCTGAGTAATTGGTATGATATTTTCCCCGGTTTGGGCGTATTTCTACGATAGACATCATTCTACGATAGCAAGTAGCAATTGGATAACTGATATTTGGATCAATCTTAGTTTTGTGCTTTTTTGTAGATATGAATGTCTTACACATTGTTTTCGCAGCCTTTACGATGACGAGCCCATATAATAAAATTGCCTAACGACTTTGAACCCTGAATATTTATTATTTCTGCTTGATAGTTTCTTATCCTATTAATGATTATAACTTTAGTTTTCTGAATATTTACTTGCTAGCAAAATTCTTTCATTCGTTTGATCTATTATTTTTTAGTTCCGGTTGGAACGTCTATTTTTATTTCTCCTTTTCGTTTTGATATATCCTGGGCGACATCATCATTTTTGTGTTCCAATAAATGTGGTAGTTATTTTTTTGTTACTTCACTTTTCTTTCTTTGATAATTCTTTCGTTATATACAAACTTTAAAACTCATACTTTTTTATCAAAAGATATATTGGGTTGTACAAATAAATTACAGACTTACTCACAATCTATTTATTTCGCTAGCGACGATCAGTTTAATCAACTACAATTTTATGGTCATCATCAGATCACCAGCATCTTTGAAATGCTGTAACAATTATATATTGTAATTCGGACAACAACAACAATTACAATATGAAATTGTTTCGGAATTTAGAGATTGTACTTTACCGGCGACCTGACGATTACCAGAAAAATGTAGTGGCCAAAACCGATCGTCGCTAGCTAAATAAATAGATTGTGAGTAGGTCTGTAATTTATTACTACAACCCAGCTTGAAATGGATTCATATGGACATCCAAGTTATTATTTTTTATAAGATATAATGTTTTTTCTTAAATCAGGATTTGGTTTGACATATGTATAGTTTCATTATGTATTCTTGCCAAAATCTTATTTTATCTTTGATGTCTGCAATGAGTTTACCGTTATCATCTTTGAGTATCCCATAGTGTGCTCGCTTGTTGGTATTTGTTAGTTCTTATTATTTTTTTATGCATATTAAAGCTGTCGTATTTTCTGTCATACTCTTCTATTTCTATTCATTGATCGGTTAACCACTTTTCCTTGGCCTTTTTTGTCTCTACTTCAATAATTCTACTTTGTAGTTCTTGATATTTTGGCTCATTTCTCCCTTTGGCTTTTCTCCTCTCTTCCATTAATGTAAGAATTTCTGAAGTCATCCACTTCTGTTTTTTATTTGTCTTTTCAGACTTTAATTTTTTTTCTGCAGCCTTTAATAATGTCTTCTGAATATTGCTCCACTTTTCATTGACATCTTCTGATGTTTAGATTTCTTCTCCTACTTCTGTTAGATTTGAGTTAACTTGTTGGATCACTTTTTGATGTATTTCTCTTTTTCTTAATTTTGTATAATCAAACGTTGGTTTGTTTTTAGGTCTTACAATCTTTTTGAGTTTCACGTGCATTCTAGCTATCAGTGGGTTATGGTGTGAGTTGACATCTGCTCATGGGGTATGCTTTTACTGCTTTAATTGAGTTTTTGTATCTATTTTTGACTAATATATAGTCTATTTGATTTCTGACTATGCGGTCTTTGTTATCTGCAGGAGATCTCCGCGTGTTTATTTGACAGAGTTTGAAATAAAGTTTTAAATATTATTTTTATATTAATTTTTCCCAATCATTATACATGTAATTACTGGCAGGTAATAGAAGTGGTAAGAACACGGTAAGTATAGGCGAAAATAATAAAATATTACAAACTATTATTTCTTTTTTAGACCGAGATATGTATCAAACGCATTCGATGTTGTGCTGTATATGTTTACAAAAAATTGACGAACAGATTGAGTATAATGTGTGTGTCCAAATAATATAACAGTTCAATATCTTATCGGAAATATAAAAAAGTAGAAAAGGGTAGAGAACATACACAGGCATATCTATCTGGCTATACTAATCTATTAAAAAAATTAATAAAACTGTAAATCAAACAAATAAAAAGGAAAATAACGAAACACCAACAGTCTCATCAGTTGCAGGGGGAACACCAAATATAGACATAGGTAAATGGTAGTGAAATGAAAATGAAGGCATGCAAATTTTGTTGATAAACAATACATGAGTATAAATAGTTACTGATGTTTAGACTACAGTTATCAAACGCTAGTTTCTCTTCGTCAATAGCGTGAAACTAGTACTTTGATGTTTAATATATATTTCACGTTTAGATTAAGCTATTGTTATAAATCATTTATTCGTCTTTATTTCCAAAGTATATTCATGTATTATGTATTTAATAGCAATAATATATTAATTGTGACAATTCTAAACAATATACAAGGTTATTTTAAACATTTATTCATTATCAAGTAATTTTGTAATATACTCTTATCTGTGACCAGACCTGGTCACACAGCTATCTACATAAAACTTTACATTTGTTCATAAAACAGTAGTAGCACCCTTGGAAAAATAAAACAACAAATCTAACAGTGCCACCCCTTATTAAATGTTAGAACGTAACGAAAATCTTTTAACCACAAAAAAATAGTCTTTACCCATTAGACGAAATACGATGAAAAAGTTACTGAATTAGTTGCTCCAAAATTAGAAATTTTCTGGTTTATAAAAGCAGTAGCTGTTCAGCTGACAGTTTCACATACAGTCCTTATATAATTTTAACTGGCAGCGTAAGAAGGGGTATCTCCTTAAACTTCGACCACATATAGAAGACATCTACGTAAAGGAACCTTTTAGTTCGGCGACGAAGCTACTGATCAGACCTCGGATTTGCTTGCTGCTTATAATAGGTGTCCCATCGAGCTATAAACAACTCATATACCTCATATCAGAAAAAGTGCATAGGAAGAAAAATAAGTAAGGAATTTTCATTCCGTACGAAGACATCGACGAGCAGCATATCTAGTCCGGTTGTTGGTCACTGCCGAAACCTCAGGTGTATTGTAAGAGCATATTGCAGAATCAAAAAACCCTACAGAAACCACATTTCAATTGTCGTTTAACAGTTCACAAAAAGATTAACAGGGAAGAGTATTCAGGTAACACACGAGTCGGTGGTCAAGATACTTTTGATAAAGTGATCTAGTCCCTTTCTTTCGGTAGTTGGCTTATGGTTTATTCTATCAAGAAATATCCCTCATCTAGAAAAATTCCAACCCTCCATCATGCATCGCTCAACGAAGTGCCATCATCACTCATTCTGCTAAAGCCAAGAACAGCATGTCAACCATTACAAAATGACCTGTGAAAAGCGCCAGAAAAATACTCAAAACGAAAAAAATCTAGCGCATGAACCAAATATATAACCATTTTATAACCTACTAATATTCTTGAGGTTTACAAAAACCTCATAAGTCCGTAGAAACCAACCAACTCAAAATCAGAAGCAATCCTCCACCTCATGTACATGACATCTACTCTTTAGGATACTTTTAATTGCCAAACTCCAAATACTCTATACCAGTATGGACTAGAACAAATCCCCACGAATATTTATCACTAGTACAAATTCTAAATCATACAGTAAACAAACACGAATCGGTCCCCAAAAACCTGCAAACCATTTACCATTTGATCATAACTGTTGTCAACAAGCAACTCACCTACAATAATATCAAGGCTAGTCCTACTAAATCTAAATAACCATTCACTAAATTTGCCCATATAATCAAGAAATATCAAGCTCTGAAACTAAGTTTCGGAGGCACTTTCATGATCTATCCCCATTCAGAGGAAGAGTCTTCATTGCAAGACCTTAAAATTGAAAAACCTCGTCCCTTTTCGCAGAAATGCTGTTCGAGGCTGCTACAAAAACTGATGTTAACACAGGATAACTACAAAAAAGTACAAGTTACTCCAACTGTGGACATCACAAATCCAACACTTAAAATTGCTTTAATTAGCAGATGTCGAACCTTTCCCCAATTTTATGAGATTTTTCCGGATATGAAATAAATGATGCATTTTATGTCCATGATTCCTTTTAACATCGAAAAGGGAGTTAACACAGGTCTTTACACTCTTCCCACATAACTTCGCCAGCCACCATTGGGAACAAGACCCCTGAAGAATCGATGCAACAAAAAATACTTCTTAAAAGTATCGCAATCAATCACAAAAAGGAAAGGAAGAAATTGTTTTTCTCTGGTTTTTCAAGCTCATTGCACACCGAGACCTAAAAAGGTTATAGCCTCAGGTACTCTCCATAGGTTTACTAAAGAAAGCGAAAAAATTATGAAAATGACTTTTTCTTTGTGGTACGACTGCATTCAAATTTTGGTTTTAATGAACTACCGGATCGTGACAAAAGTAGCTCTTCCGCAAAACCTTGCATTTCTTGAAGAGAATTCAAAAAGATAAAAACAAGAAATTTGCCACAAGAGACATGTTTGACATTGATTATTTTACTGAAAGTGGGAGACTGACTAAATTTCTGTTTAAATATAGGTAGAATACTTTTTTTGATATTTTTGCTATACAAAGTCAGTATGAGTCTAATCAGTGAATCTAGCGTTTCGAGAAGACTTCAAGGATTATAGGCTTTCGCAGCAGACGTCTTTTAAAAGTAAACTATAATCTGGGTTTATAGGCCGTGGTCTATAACAATTAATTAAAGACCACGGACTATAAATTCCATTACATATACAATTTACCAATACAATCTTTAATTTTATTTGACCGTTTAAAAATAACCTTGTATATTCTTTTCGTTATAAAATTTTTGTTAGCGACCAATTATTTTAAAGATTTAAAAATATAATGGATAAGTAGAATGAGAGCATAGATTTTGGGGTTGAATGAAAACAATAACGTGCTAGGCGAAAGCACTGAGCATGTTCAATAAAAACCAAATATAATGTAGATCTTCTAAGGATACCAAAGCGTGTTGTTTATTATTATCTTTTGAAATCAAGAATTATGATATAAGAAAATTTTAATTTGACATTTTTAAAAATAAATATAGAAGAGAAACATCATAAATAAAAAACCAGTAGATAAACACATTTTTTAACATATTACAATTGTCCTTAATCTAAGCTTGATTCCGATTTGTTTTGGTATGACATCATCTAATTTGAGTCTTACACCATGCAGTTTGTATTTTTAGATTTCGTTTTTATTATTTATGTCCTTGCTTTTACGACATGTCATTTAAAAACAATTTATTGCTCTTAATTGTTTTGTTTATAGTTGGATTTACTTTATTTCAAAGTAACTAATTTAGCATATCAATTTCCCACTGGGATATCAGCCAATTTTTATATTCGTCGAATTCTGTGTTCATCATCATCATCCAGCCTTAATTTATCACATCCACTACTGGACATAGGCCTCCCTTAAACTCCTCCATTCTTTGCGATTTTGTGCTTTTTGTTGCCAATTTTTCGTGATACGCCTGATGTACTCACGCCTGAAAAGAACTCATTTAGCAAGTTCAAATGGTTTTATCCATTTTAATACATCTTTAAGGTATCATAAATAATTAAGAAGGTCATAAAAAATAAATGAAGGTCAGTAACTAGAACTACAATCAATGCAGTAAAAAACCAATTTAATGCGTTCAGAGTATGAGCTCTAGGCAAATAGTTCGTGTAGACTGAGAAAAATAAAAAATTACTTTCGGCAATGAAGGCAAGGAAGTTTTCGTACCTTTATTATATCATAAGAGTGGAACGACATTGAATTCTTTACGCAATGGTCAAAGCGATCAAAGAAAAAAATTACGTAAAGTGCTTGGAATATCAATAGAAATTTCCAGAGCGGTAGTCTCCCGTAAAACTCTCAACTCTTTCGTAAGTTGGTTTTACGGATATTTTTTATCTAGTTTTTATCTAAAATGAAAGCGACTTGTTCTTTGCTCTATAATGAAGAAATTTCTTTTGAAGTCTGTACCAAAACAGCTAAGTCAGGCTTCCAATTTCGTTTACGTTGTTAATAAATTGTCAATTAGATACAGGCAACGGCCGGACGGTGTGGTACATTGTGTATACTTGCTACACTGGCATAGTAGTAAGAATCTTTTATGATTTTCTGCAAAACTCCGTTGTCAAAATAAACAATAAATAACACAGCTTTGGCAAAACTAAAATCAGTCAGTGATACTGAAATCAACCATATACATATGAACAACCATAAAACTATAATAATAAACAAAACATTTCCAGGGCGACAAAAATTGTCAATATATTAGTAAAATAGTAAATTATATAATATTATTGGATTCTTTTATGATATTGAAAACAATAAAAACACATTACCTACAAGAATTCTCATCATTACTAATTATAATACATATTAAGAATGCATTGTAATTTGTGTTGCCTAATACAGTAATCCCGGAATATTATGACAAATTATGAGTTCTGGTAATAATGTGAAAAATTATGTGCTTGTGACGTGCGTTCTGTCTATCTGTTATTTATATCTAATAAACTTTATTTTATAAGGTTTACACATATGTATATGGCTGATTGATTTTCAATATCTCCAACGTTAAATAATAAAACTCTGTTGCAACTATCTTTGTTCTAATATATAATTAAACTGAATGGTGATGTTAGGTATGTTGTTAATACATTTAGTGACGAAACTTAAAAAACCAGTTTATTTAGTAAAACTTATTTTAAAAGATCTACTATGAAAATATCTTTACTGTTATTTTGTGATAACTCTAGCAAATTGTTAGTGATATGAATAAATGCAGAATCATTTTGAGTGTACGTAAACTAGATTTTCAATATACTGCGTTACCCAAAGGCTTATTTACAAAGTAAATGAACAAATTCAATTAAAGATCATCCAGGTATACGCACCTACCAGTGTCCACAAAGACGAAGAAGTTGAATGGTTCTACAACGACGTTAACACTGCGATACAAGAGGTAGTAAGCACCAACTATACTATACTGATGGGAGACCTAAACGCCAAAATAGGCCACATGCAGGATGATTCGAAGTTTGTAGATGGACTACAGGGATATGGCGATAGAAACGAAAGGAGTCTTACAGAATTTCTTCTGCAACATAGGTTAGGCTTCAAATTCGAATGTCCAATCAAGGCTATAATCTGCAGTCAAAGATAAAAGTTAAAAAATAGATTTCCTAGGATTTTATGGAAAATAAAGATTTAAGAGAGATTTGCAGTCTGTTTCCAACACTTTTTAAAATCTGTTTAAATGAAGCTTAGAAAAGAAGCACAAAGAACTAGCGAGACCAGCGATTACCAAAAAATATTATGGAATGGCAGCGTCCTGAAAGAATGAAGAGGACCTAAAACGATGTAAACTTGTGGAATTGCAAAGACCACGTCGAAGAGAAATATACGTTCAGGTGATTAGAATGACAGACGGCAACCGAAAGACGATCCAAAGTCACGGCAACCGAAAGACAGGAGGCGCTGCATTTTGCGAACGTGGGGAAATATGCAATATATAACACTTGAAATACTGTAAACTATGCCAATTACTGTGTGTCCTGGATGAATTATGGCTCGCAAATTCAACGACAGTAGACGTTATCCTGGGCTTATATACTAAAATACAGATCAGGCTTCAAAAAACCACAGTAAGTTTTGTTCTGTTTTTCTCTTTTTGTTTTCATGGTACCTACCTTTTATTTTAAATTGCACGGCGATAGGGTCAACCCATTTTTTTGGTCAGAGTCATGTGTGTCTATATCATTTTAAAAATCAAGAAATATTAATTTAATTCATAACACATATTGACGGTATTAGATTTGACAGTATTAGACGGTATTAGATTTGAATTTACTACGAATTTTAACCATGATGAACGGCATGTGGAATGCATATTTTAGATTCACTTGTCGACTAATTCATCAATCTGTCTGCTTTGCAACTTGTAGAAAGCACAGTGGTAAAGATTTGAATTCAGTTTCGCCAAGTAGGAAATCTTATGATTTCTCTTGTTATTAATTTAATTTTTAGAATGTTTTTCTCGACCATAGATAATGTTTCCTAAACTTTTTTTTGTTCTTCTTATTTTCTTATTCTTATAAATTCTTATTAGTTAATCGTCCATGAGTTTATATTATTCATATTATGTTGATCATCCTTTATCTAAATGTTTTTGAAAATTTGCTTTTTACCTTTTTTATATGCCTATATTTTGTATACCTTTAAACCGGGCCTTTAATATAGTCGATGAAAGTGAGCGATGTACTAGCTAATCACGATAATCGTCTCTCGTTGAACGGAAGAAAGACATTCGATAACTCAGACTTTAAAGTAAGATGACTTTTTTACATCTAGTGACTTTTGGATCTCACGTTGGATCGTTAGATAAGAGGAGATCATATGAGGATTAAATCCAAGTGCTTTCATAACGTTTCACTTTAGATGAAGTTAGACCACAAGTCTAAATATATACTAATAATATTTATTATAACATACTAGAAGTTTAAATATATCTGCAGTATCCTAGTTGGGTTATACCAGTAACAGTAAAGATATTTTCAGAACTAAACGTATAAAAACTAAATAAACGAAGCACACTTACGCTCTTTTTTAGCAATTTTTGAGTGGATACCTGGACTCCGAGTTTCGGCAAAGGAGCACTTTTGCTCGTTTGCTTCACTAAGGCGCAGATTAACTCAGACTGCAGTTCGGGCATGTCAAGGCATTGTTGCAAGGCGTTTTGAGCAAGTACCACGTGGTAGTCGATGCCGGCTTGATCCACGGCTGCCGACATGAAGAGTTGCAGGCACTTGAACAGTTTGATCGCTTCAGCCTAAAAAGTATAAATCTCTTGGTAATTCTAGTCTTAAAAAAACTCCTCATAGTCTCTGAGTATCACTATAACATCTATTACCAACCAATTATTTTAACACAGTGACATAGCCAGCACAGTGACAAAGTGGTATCTATAACATTATATCAATAATTATCAAATATAATAAGTTATATTACCTGAAGATTCTCGGTAGGTAAACTGGTCAATGGAAAGTATGATGGAACGGCTCCATCTTTCGTACAAGGCACGTGTAGTAACAGTGGATGTCTCCATAGGACACAATTTGGATCACCATCAACTTCCATTAGTTTGTGTATGAGTTGTTCGTATTGAGTGCCTGTGCTAGGTCCGCCACCACTCGCGACGGTGAGGTGGTATAACCAAGCATCTTTTTCCTAAAATAAACAATACAACCTTTAGAATAAAAAAAAATAATGTTTTAGTTACGGAAGAAAAGAATAAAATAGGAGTTAATATATATATATATATATATATATATATATATATATATATATATATATAGATATATATATATATATATATATATATATATATATATATATATATATATATATGCGATTTCTCTAGTCAAAAATAATACAAAATGGGACCCCCAAACTCACAAGAATACTAACAGAACTCTTAGATAGGCATCTAATTGAAGATATATTTCATAAAAATGGAAAGAAGGCTGAATAATGCCTATCCATTAAAAAGGCAACAAAGATTACTCAGAAGAGAACAAAATGTCCAATCTTCCATAGTTCTGGCGTATAATTTATGCTGAATTTAACCCTCAGAGATATTGTAAACTAAACACTGGCATTCTTTGGAGACCCGTAAACTCATCAACGTAGATGGGTAACTGCAGTTGCCAGCATTTTTGCCCCAAGGCGCGGAAGATTGGCTGTTACCTATTACAGTTCTTGTTTACGTAGTAATCTATTCAATTCTTCACTCCAACGATATTTGCAATCATAGAGGGAAAGTGGTTATTTAAATAAATTCTTTGTGCTGATAATTGTGTTGAGTTACGCCAAATTAGCCAATGCAAAGGAGTGCAATGAACATCGCACCATAGCCTTAATGAGTCATGTCTTGAAATTGTTTTTAAAAGTAATTCACAATAGAATACATAAGAAATTAGATGAAGGCATAAGTAATACACAAATGGGATTTAGGAAAGGACTGGGAACACGAGATGCACTGTTTGCAGTAAGTGTTCTTTCGCAGAGACGCTTAGATATAAATCAGGAAGTATATGCTTGTTTCATTGATTTTGAGAAGGCATTGAAGTGACAGAGTGCAGCATAATCGGCTTAAAGCAATTTTATTAAATAAAAACATAGACAGTAGAGACATTAGAATCATATGTAACCTCTATTGGAACCAAACAGCAAAAGTGAAAGTTGAAAATGAACTGACCGAGGATATCCAGCCACTTAATAACATAAGATATGCTGACGACACCGTCCTGCTGGCAGGAATACTAGAAGACCTGCAACACCTTGCTGAACAACTTAATATATATTGCAACGATTATGAACTAAAAATAAATTTGAAGAAAACCAAGTTCATGGTATTTACAAAAGCACAAAACATCAAAGTTAAGCTAGTACTAGATAATACAGAAATTGAACAAATATCTTCGTACAAATACCTTGGAGCATGGATCACAGAAGATACTGATCAGACAAAAGAAATAAGATGCCGCATTGAAATTGCACGGTCAACTTTTAATAGAATGAAAAAACTTTTTTGTAATCGCGATATCAATATATCGCTCCGAATAAGACTGCTTCGATGTTATATTTTCTCTACCCTTTTGTATGAGGTTGAAGCTTGGACACTTAAAAAAATACATTAAAAACCTAGAAGCATTCGAAATGTGGTGTTACCGAAGTATTTTGAAAATATCAAGGATGGATCGCAAAAAAAAACGAACAAGTTCTCGAATAACTAGGAAAACAATGCGAAGTTTTGAATTCGATAAAAATAAGGAAATTGGAATACTTGGGGCACATCATGAGAGGTGAAAAATACGAACTACTAAGGAATATAATGCAGGGAAAAATCAAAGGCAGAAGAAGCGTAGGAAGACGTAAAATCTTAGTTCAATTGAACTATTCAGGCGCATAACCAACAAAATTATAATTGCCAGAATGATTTCTAATCTCCGATAGGAGCGGAACTTGAAGAAGAAGACGCCAAATTAACTGTTCTTATATTTACTCCTATATACATTAAACTTTTCACGGCTTTAATTAATTAATCAACTAATTCTATATATCCTACATATACAAATATCATGCCCTCAAATCTCTTATGAAGAATGCTCAATGTGATATGAGCTATATAGCAAGCATTTGACGTTCTTGGATCTGTTTTGGTTTGGTATAGCCCCAAGTCGACTACCATGTTTTTTGACGCATCCATTCATTAAAAATGACCCTCATCGCTAAAGAAGATTTTTCGATGAAAGTTAGGGTCAGTTTCCAACTGCTCCAGAGCTCATTCGATGAAAACACGTCGCGCGTCGTTGCCTATGGTCATTTACGTTCAGCTCTTGGTTGAGTTAAATTTTGTACCGGCGCAGACCAAGTCACGACGTAAAATTAGCCCACGTAAAGTTGTGGTTTGTGAAAGGCTAAATTCTTGTGAGCGAGATAAAATCGACTGCCTCGGATTTTCTAGCACAGTCTCATAGACAGCGGCGATGTTTCCGGTAGATTTTGCATTTCGTCGACCTACGGGTGTTGGTTGATTGATTAGTGAACCAGTGGACTACATAGCGAATAGTTCTCTCAGTAGAACGATTCTGGCGACTGTAAAATTGGGGAACGTTACCTCTTATACAGAACACTCGTTTTGACACTGATTAAAATTTACAAGATTTAAAAACTAGAATTAGTTTCGAAATTCATAATATAACTCCAGAAATGATCCACAATGTTCAAGATTGTCGTCTTTGGTTTAATTACTTCAAAGAGGCACGTGGGTGGCAATTTGAATATTTAATTTAAGCGAAAAGTAATTTTTATTTGTCAAATAAACATTTCCACTTCGAAAATCGAGGCGTCAAAATAATTAATTAATATAATATATAAAATTGCGGTTAATTCCCAGTAAATGAAGTAAACTGGTTTTCTGTAACAAGATATAAATAAAGAGATATAGATACAGAGGAGATATAGATAAAGACATATAAATAAAGAGACATAGATAGAGAAATAAATATACTTACTTGTTTACCAGTAAAATGAAGGTAGGTTGGGGCTTGATTATTGGGAAATATTCCGACGGTAAATCTAGGCTGATCTGTGTCCTGTTCTTCAGAATCTGAGTCGGACAAATGTTCTATTTCCTCCACTTTGGCGTCTCTCATGTTTATCTGCCCGTGGGGTGTCTAAAAAATAAAATTGAATGGGATTTTTAAAACTTCTTTAAGTACTATAGTACCATAAATGAAAAAATGAACTACTTTACGACTAATGTGTGATTTTGTAATAATTTTCATACACCAAAAACATTAACAAAATAGCATATTTTCGAACAATCAACAAAATTAATAGCTGTAACCTTATCTTCATCTAGTCGGTATATCTTATCAAATATGTAGTGTTTATAAATGTTCAGGTTCTTTCAAGGATCGTATTCTTTTTTTCTACGCTGTTCCTACATTATACTCTATTTTCGGTTGCAGTTTCTCAATTGACGAAGTTTGTGTTAAACTATTTTTCTACTATATCAGTATATCGGTAAACACCTTCGATTTATTCGTTTTGGTGTTCCTAGGACTATTAGCCTCACCATATTTAATCATACGATATGTTCGAAGAATGAAACTGGTGAAGAAGTATAGAAGTATAGAAAAAATCTTCATCTTCCTGTACTAAGTGCTTGGCTACACGTTGTTGATTGTCTGTACTCTTCAAATCTTTTGCATATGTCTATACAAGGATTTCAACAGTTTTCACTGTATTCCTTCACTCAACCGTTTTCTCCAATTTTTCCTGTTTAGCCAGTCCCCTTCCTGTAGGTTTCTTCTACTCATTGCTTCGTCCACTTCATCTCTGAAAGATCTTCGGGGTCTGCCTCTCTTTCTTCTTCCTATCGGGCTCCACTCTGTTATTATATTTATCCACCGATCTTGGTCTGCTCTCCTGACATGTCCGTACCAGGTTAAATCTTTTGCAGAGTGCCGTTTTCTGCTCATTGTAATATTGTGGTTACGTCTCTAATATTACACCAATCCAAAATATTTCTCAGCCATGAATGTTGTTTTCTTTCTGGGCCTCGGCGCCCCTATATCTTTCCTTGTGTGATTAATTTGGGAATATAGTATCTGCTTCCCCGAAGGATATCGCCAAGGTAAAGGTTTTTTCTTTCCTTAACTATGTTAAAGTTCTCGTTCGCTTCATTAGTATCATGGCAATCCAAGAGTCTCCTTGAAGTCCACATTTGCTGGCAAATGCTTCAACGCGGTTCAGTGATCTACCCTTAAGAGACCACGTCGCTGTGCCATAAAGTAAAATGTACCATATGCAGCACTTCACAACACGTAGTCTAAGGGCAAGTAAGAGACAGCGAGCTAAGAGAGATTTTTAAGTTTTACAAATGTTGTTTTTGTTGAATTGATTCTTAGTTTAACTTCTTCACAGCAATCTGCCCAAGTATTTAAGTCGTGATATCCCCTATACAGTATCTTCATAGACAGTCGACATATTATTAATTATGATCCGCTGTCGACTTATTGCGATAAATTTGATCTGAATAGCGTTGATATTTAGCCCAAAATGTTTATCAGTATCATTATTCTTAGCTAACATATGCCGCAGATCCTCCAAGGTTGGTGCTAGAATTGCCATATCGCCAGCATATCGTATACTTTCTATTTGAAACTATTCTTCCATTTTTTTTTATTCTAAACGGTAATATTAAGTAAAATATAATTATAATTTAAAAATAAATAGGTTTTTATGTCACCATGTTGGTGGAATGACTAAAAACATATAGTTTTAATCAGGCTTGTTTATTTTTATAATAATGTATTGTATAAAACCCGTGTAGATACTCACCGAATCTGTTGACTTCTTAAAATACAAAAACATTTTTCCTATAAGGACACACCAACACTCACGGGGTATTCCGTTTTTCACTTTCTTAAGGACGCCTTGCAGAATTGGTTTATTTTCATCTCTACTTAGTAGTAACTTAGTTGCGTTTCTTCGTTGAACGTTTTGCAAAATTCTAACCTAAAATTTTAAATTAACAAATTATTATAAGACTACTTAAACTAGTGATTAAATTAATGAAATGAAATAATGAATGAATGAATGTGTAAAGTACGATACGACAACGGTCGGAAGTTTTCGGTTTCTGAATATAATATTCTCTAGAGAACCCGTTGGCACAAACAGGGACATGCAGCATTAGAATTCAAACAATGGATATGCTCAAAAGTGTTTCTAGGACACACAAAAAAACTAAAGGTAATGCTGTTTTTTTAAATAGATGGATCCGTTTAGTAAACTCTTCTCGCTTCTTCTTCCTAGTCGATAGCTTCTTCTTGCTTGTTGGCAGCATCGCTATTTCATCAAACCTCTTGTACTGCCAATTTCCATTTATCTCGTTCTTCCGCTATTTTTTATTGATTTTGATAGAGTGTTGCCTGTGAGTTTCGTAGTAAGGTCTATATAACTGGTTAGCGATCTGCCTCGATTTCTTTTCCTGTGTCCTATGCTCTTTCCAGATCTTTCCAAAACCATTTCTTCTAATAACGGCTGAAGAAATGGCGATATTTGCAGCTACTATGGTCTTTTTCTTTATTTGGATCTGTTAAAGGATTAATAAATTAGTTCTTATCTTAGTCCAAAGCACTTTAGCATTTGACAACAGCAATACACATCAAAACCATCTATTTGCTTTTTGTTTTAATATCCAACCATCAGATGCTTATATAAATATAGGAAATGCCAGGCTTTTAACTACTTATACATTGGTGTAAAAATGTATAATTCCAATTTCCACACCACATCCGCCTTGGTTAACCGTTTCGATTATAAATGTTCTTTATAGTTAAATTATTTGCGTTCTGTCGTTCTAGTATCATCATTTTGGTTTTCTGTTTATTAATCTGGAGTTCGACTTTCTTTAACATCAACTCGTTGTATGAGTTCTTCTAATATTTATTTAGATGCAGCAATAAGGGGGTGTTATCATCAGTACAAATTAGAATATCCCGGACATATTACACGTGGAGAGAAATACACCTTGCTCCAACTGATTATGCAGGGAAAGATCCAAGGAAAGAGAAGCATAGGGAGGCGTAGAATGTCATGGCTGCGCAACCTGAGAGAGTGGTACGGATGTACATCAAATGAACTTTTCAGAGCAGCCGTCTCAAAAGTCCGAATAGCTATGATGATTGCCGACCTCCGCCGCGGAGATGGCACTTGAAGAAGAAGAAGATCATCAGTACCCTTGTTGGATACCCTTGTTGACCGGAAAACACTGCTGGCTGCTGTGATTACGTAGAGATTTTTCATTAGGTAGTTTAAATGAAGGAGTATACTCATTCATTTTAAAGGTATTGAATCTTTGCTACCATCAAGGCATTATGTAACACACGGAATTTGATCTTAAGAAACACAATTTAATCTATAGGACAATAATAAAAACATCTGTGAGTAAACTTACCCAGTCTTCCATAGCAGGCAAGGAATCAGCTGTTAAGTAATAAGTCTTTTTTCCGGTATCTATTTCGAAAGTATTCGAGCCCTCGGCTCTTGTTATTTTACAAATTTCGTCTAAAAGTATCTGTCCTTGGGGTTTTCTATTAATATCATTCTGGCTCTTATAGTACGTCAAAACACCGTTCTTGAGGACGAACCATTTCTTCCTCCAGGTTTTCAATTTACCACCTAAAACAAAACCATGAAAGATTATTTTTAATATGGATATAATATTTATACCAAAGTAAAAAACCATTTAGCTGTTCTATTTTTTAACACCGACAGATTAAAATTACTACTTCAGACTTAATTCCTTCTCTTTGGTACATAAAATATTTATTTTTAAAAATATTTTATAAAAAATTAAAATTTTTAGAACGTTTTCGATCTTATTAGACCATTCTCAGTGAAAACATAGTTAAGTACTAATTTAAACTAGTCACTTAGATTATACACTCGCGATCATAAAATCCGGGTCACCTTGAAAATCACCGATATTTCATTTTGAACGAACTTTATCGTAAATAATAATAACACAAATACAAACTAATGCATGTTTCTGAAAATTGTTGTCGGCTTAGCGGTTTCCTTTACAACAAAGAATTCCAATAGTGCCGATTTCGCCGAAAAGTGCACACTTCCCAAAATGAACGGTACCTGTAACTGCCGCTTGTTTTAAATGTCTCATTTGTGCTTCGACTTTCTGTTCAAACGCAACGAACAAACGTTTAGTATTGCCACCATTAATGTTTATTAGTGCCATTATTAGTGTTTATTATTGTTTATTTTTTGCCAAAAATACCCTTGACTGTTGTTGCAACGGCACAAATTGTTGCGCTTGTGAAAGACGGTCACACTCAACGGCAAGCTGCAAGAACTGTTGGCGTAAGCCTTTCTACGATTCAACGAGTGCTTCAACGCTTTCAGGAAACGGGTTTGCTATCCAGACGACCTGGCTCTGGACGAAGAAGGACGAGATGGCCGTTTTCTTGTTTAAGGCTTTACGAAACCGGACCTTAACTGCGATTGTGCATCGAAATCGTCTACAGGAAGTACGAAATCGCAATGTTAGCGTTGCAACAGTCAGGAGAAGACTTCGTTCTTTTGGACTATCTTCTCGGGTAATGGTTACAGGACCGCCACTTCGCCTGGCGCATCGAGTTGCACGACTAGCTTTTGCTCGACAATACGCGCATAGAAGAATTAACCATTGGAACAAAGAGTTATTTTCAGATGAATCCCGTTTCTGCCTAACTGAATCCGATAGGCATGTAAGAGTTTGGAGGAGAACCGGTGAATGATTTTCACAAGCTTGCATTGCTCCAAGAATGCCACTTGGTGAAGGCTCGGTCATGGCTTGAAGAGGTGTATCTTCCGACTTCCGCACAGAATTGCCCTTCATCGAAAACGGGTCCTTAACTGCACGAAGAGACATTACGGAGATTCTGGAAGTACATGTTATGCATACCATGGCAGGGCTTGGAGAAGACGTCGTTTTTATGCAGAACAACGCGCGAATGCACGTTGCCACGATCAGTATGCAATACTTGGACGAGGTTTAAAAAAACGTATTCAACCCCTAACATCTCCTTCCAAGAACGCACAGGAGCTTAAGAATCTGTTAGTGAGAGAGTGGAATAACATACCACAACATGTAATCCGGAGAAAAATTGAGAGTATGCCCCGTCGTCTGCAAGAGTTTATTAGAGCAAGTGGAGGCAATACACGATATTAGTCATTAAAATTTCACTGATATTTTGTCACGTTTTGTATTTTCCATTTTTTTCGTATGTCTGTTTTATCAACAATTTGGTTTGTTTTCTGCTTTTTCAATAAAAACAATAAAAAACCGGTTTGTTTTTCTTTCAAAACAAACATTGATGACAAATAAAAAATACATTAGTGTAAAAAAAAGGTTATTACTGCACCAGAGACAAAAATATTCAAGAAACTTGAAATTTTCAAGGTGACCCGGATTTTATGATCGCGAGTGTATATTAAGTGTATTAATTGCTAAGATTGATGTTAAAAGTTCAATGTTAAAAGGTTTTACTATATGGAAACATGCTGATCTCTATTCGAAACAAGGACTACATCAGCATCCTGAGAAAGATACCACCTAACTCAGGATACCAAAAATTGTCAGGCATAATGTCAACATCTTGTAGTCAAGTTCTTCAAATCAGTCAAAGATTAAATACATCTAAATAAAAGTATACATTACCTAATTTAGCTAACGATCCACATTTTTCTAAACTTTCTATTCTCTTTGGACTATCTAAATACGAAGAAGCTCTGAGAAGCAACGAGGATTCTAGACTTGTAGTATCACAACTTAGAGCGTCTGGGGGGACTGCGTAGTCATCCGACATGCCGGATTCGAAGGAAGTATCTGAAACACCTTTAAGTCAAGCGTTAAAGGTTACCATAAAACTAAGGAACAAAAAGTGTGAAGTAAATAAAAAAAACTTGTTGTTTAAATTAGATAAAACATCAAATCATTAAAATAGTATGTCGGTTATTGAAAATACGTGCGATAAATTAATAAAAACGTACAAAAAAGTAAAAAATACTGTTTTTCTTACTTCTGCTATGTTGGTAAAAGTACGATAATGGAAACGCTCAATCTATATATATATATATATATATATATATATATATATATATATATATATATATATATATATATATATATATATATATATATTAGTGTTTTCTTTATAAACAAAATACCTTTGATGATTATTTTTCCTATTCTAGGTGTTTTTTGCACATGTTACCCTTTTTTTTTTGCAAATTCCGCATATTTGCGCTTTATTTTTTTAAATTTTATTTTAATACCCTAATGATATTATTCATATTACTATTTATTACTAAACCCTTTTATAATAAAAAAATTTTTTTTGAATAAAATCCTTTATAAAAAGGTATATAAAAAACCCAGTTGCGCTATGTTGAATTGACAAAACGTTTTCGGAATAAGTATTCCATCATCAGTGTCCTAAAAGAAGTATTTAACCACTTAATTAAAAAGAACATGAAATAATTTAAGTTTTGACTAAGGTTAATGTAAAATGTGGTTAATACTTACTAGTTAATACATGGATGTAGCCACTAAATATGTGGGTAAAAACCCTTTAAAAATTATTAAATGAAATTTAGTTTACATTATGTCTAATTTACAAATAAGATGGTAAAGTTACCGTTGGATTGGTAACATGGCGACATATGACTCTACATTAAGTTGCAAGTCCTGAGACGGTATGTCTACGAGGACTTTATTAAAGCAACTGATTGAAATGACAATCTTGGCAGGTTATGACGGAAGTTATGACAGAGCAGTCAGTGTAACTGTATATGTCTATTTAAGACAGAAGCCAACGTTGTTTAAAATTGTGAAAGTTGAAATAAAATAAAATTATAACAGTATCAACCATCAATGTTATTGTTATACATTATGTATGTGAAATGAAATTGTGGTGAAAAAATTATGTGATTATAGTTAGGCAACCAACTATACAGTGTCAAAAGGGTGTGATGAAAAGATTCTAATATAAGGCCCTTTATGTTTTAATAACATTTGGTACCTGGAAAATGGAAACTAGACATAGGTGGAAAGTTGGGTTCTTGAAAAAGTGTAGGAATTAATATATTTAATATGTGAGAATGTTATTCAATGAATGAAATAAAACTATTATGATATAAAGTTCATGTAAAAATTGACTTATAACTCAATTATATTAGGCCCTGTATGACAAAAAACAACATTTGGTACCTGAAAAATGTAAAACTTCTTAAGTTGCAAGTTCATGAATATAAATATCTGATTGGGTGTTGACAAACTGAGTGATGTAGTTATATTTTGTGTGTTGACAAGTATATGAAATGGACAAAATTTGATGGTTGGAAGTGGTTTTGTAATATATTGGTCGTAAAGTACTCAACTTATAACTTGAGAAAAGGCCCTATCTGTTATAAAGCAACACTAGGTACATAGAGAAAATAAAAGATTAGGTTATAAGTTGGTAAGTTGAATGAACTATTGGTCTATATTGACTATAATAGTAAAATGAAATTGTTGTAGGTGGCTCTGTTAAATTTGAGTAAGGAGAATGAAAATTAAGGTGTTTTTGAGAAAATTGTGATAAACGGATAGACTGCGGAAGGCTGAGGTCCCCAGAGAACCGAAGCCAAACCCTGAGGGAATTGTGTAGAGAAGTAAAATAAGAATTTAATAATATGGAATGGGTGGTGGATGACGGGTGATCTGATCTGAATTTGGAAGTGTCGAAATAGAAGCATGGAAAGTATTGGTTATAGTGATTAAGACATGAAGTTTGGGTTGAAAAGAGAAGAGTGGGGTAGATGGAAAGTAAGATGTATTGGAAGAAAGGTTTTTAGAGTGAACTAAGGAAGATGAGTATTAGGTGAACTAATAATGAATATAGATTTTAATTGTAGAAGTAAATTGGGGATGTGGGTTAGGAGAATAGTTGGCGATGGAGAGGGAGAAAATCTCGATTGAATGAAACATGACGATTAACACAATTTGGGCTTTTTTGTTTTTCTTTAAGAATTTCAAGATCTTCGTATAAATCTAATTTGAGGAAATTTTTTTGGGAGATATTGTGGATAAGTGAAACGTCTTCTGGGATATTGAGGGTGTGGTTGTGTTCTTTAAGATGTTGAGAGAAAGTGGAAGTATTTTCTCTTTTTGTGTGCTCTAGAGATCGTGAAGAAAGAGATCTGCATGTTCTACCTATGTAGGTGGCATTGAAATCTGAACATATTCTATATACTCTAGAGTCTATATACTCCACTCCGGTTCATATAATTGATAGGATCTTTGGAATTAGAAATATGTTGTCCCAAATTGTTGGGTACTTTGAAAGAAACATGGGTGTTTTCAACCGAACGTTGGATGAGATTTCGAATATCTCCAGAAAGACTTTCATGATAGAAAGTGAGTGAAACATAGTTGGGTTTGGTGGTAAGGTCTCTGGGGAACGCAGTCTCCCACAGGGTCTTAAGGCGTTTTTTGTGGATGAGTTTGTTGATGATGTTGTGATCATATCCGTTGTTGACTGCTATTTGTCTGAGTATATTTAGTTCTTTTTTGTAGTTTGAATCTGACAGTGGAATGCTTTCTAGGCGATGGATGTAACTATGAAAAGCTGCGTATTTATGTGACATGGGATGGTTGGATGAAAATGGAATTACGTGGTCAGTCTGTGTGGGTTTCCTATAGATACTGAAGTCGAAGTGGTCATTTAATCTGGTAATGGTTAGATCAAGAAAATTAATTGACATGGAAGATTCTAGTTCCATGGTGAACTTGATATTGGGGTGAATTTGGTTGATTTTGGAAAGTAAAAGTTCAGCTGAATTGGAATTACCTGAAATGAAGACTAAACAGTCATAAACATAGCGAAACCTATGCATACAAATTATAAATCTCCATGCTAGTGCATTTTGGTGCATTTGTCGTCTGTTTGTTTTGCAACGTTTAGAAAACACAGATTTGGGCTGCACCCTTGCATAATGGTCTATTATAATTGGCCATGCCATGACTTATGAAAAAAGTTACAAAATATTATTTTCACAATTAAATTTAATTAAAATAATAACAAACAGGCAGTGTTGTCTTATTTTCTGCTCAATAGAATGTCAATTTAATTGGAAAATGTCGCTATAAAAATAAGTAGATTAAGTTCAACCGTCTTTAAAGGAATGTACTTCTGTTGATCTTTTGAATACGATGTCAAGATACTAAATAATTTCTTTTAGAATTAAATCATACAACGAATCTGAACATATAACACAATCAAAATGTTAAATGTTACGTCAAACGGTTATGTTCTTAAAATATCTTTTGTTCTACTTATTGAAAGAGTTATTTTTCTTTCATAAAATATACCCACTAATATGGCTACCTTTTAAAAAGCAAATAAAAAAGGTAAAAATGTTTAAGAGTAAACCTTCTCACAAGTTATGGATATGCTGAAGCTTGTGTAGATATAAAATAAACTACCTCTAGTTTTGCTTTTGCTAGGAGAGCCACTACTACTTGAGGCTGTTCGCTTTCCTGGACTAGATCCTGACGTATCACCAGAACTTCGACTATGAGTATTGGTTCCATCGACAGCCTTAAACATATATAAAAATATTTTAGTATTTCGAAATTGAAATTTATAAAAGTTTGAAAACAAATGAAGCGCCTCCAAACCTTTTAAATGAGCCATCGTAAAACGAACTTTCTGGATCTATCCAAGCATTCTGTTTATGTTGGAATAATTTGTAAGTAAAGTTGGAATACAAAAGACCAAACAAAGAAGGTAATTTGATAAATATATTTATCAAATATTTTACGTATCCAGTTGAAATATGTCTCAGTCAATCGCACAAGAAAGTTCTCTTTACTTGATCAATTTCTTCACTTACCGTAGTATTGTTACCTTCACCATCACTGGAGTCATCGGAAGAATCACCCGTAAATGGCATAGACCTAATCTGACTAGCTCTTCCTTTGACTGTAGCGTATACTGGTACTGGTATATCTTGATACCCAGCCTGTTCGGGACCTAAGTCACTAGGTGTGGTACCGGTGAGAGTTAAACCGTCAGCTGCAACCTATGGTACAAAAAAGTTTGTATTTTGTTTGTTTGTAGAGATTATAAATCTTTGCATCAACCAGGTTAGGTATGGACAATGTCTATAAAGTTTTGTCACTGTATCGATTTTCGTCTTGGACTACAATGTCTGTGAATTGCATCGTAAATATACTGAAATCTGTCAATTCTTTGATCAACGTTTATTTTTTTTAAATACGTACAATATCTAACCTACTTTTTTATTCTCGTACTCATAATGCGTTCTAGGATTTCTACTTACAAAGACAGATCTCTTTTTAAATTCTGAATAAAATTATTTAGCCTCTTTGGTATCCACTGTTGTCTGGTTAACGTTATCCAGGAGGCAGTGTAGGATAAAGGTCTAAGTTATTCACTTTAAGAATTTTGTCATTGTAACAAACCAAAAAACATACTTATCAATAGAAAAGGCTTCTTCTTTTTATGACTCTATTTTTCAATTTGCTTAGTTGTAAATCCTTTGTATCGTTATGTCAAGTTCAATTGATGCTATTATGAGATTGGTATTGGTATGATAGCAATACAATAACAATTGTAGCATTGCTCTTTTTTCTTTCTTTAAATAACTGAATTTATAGAGCCCGAAAACGGTAGTCTCGGTTACGATAAAACCATCGGAGGATAGCAGGGCACCAGGAGAGATGTTTTGCCTTAACTAGCCCTTCCATCCTGATGTCTAGACTTCGGCAAATATGCATATTGCATATTTTGCATATTGTGCATATTTTATGCAAATATTTCATATTTTGGCATATTTGTATAAAAGTTTGCATAAAGTGCATAAAAGTTCAGATTTTTATACTGTATTTGAAAGTTTTTAAACATACCAATTTATTTCAATTCTTGTATAAAATTTTGTAGTCATTTTAATCAAGAAATGATCTAAGTACGTAATCTCTACAGGTACAAAACATTTACAATTTTAAAGAAGATCAATTTAAGTAGCCCTCAACATTCTTAGAAAGTCTCGGTCACTGAGGCATTCAGTTATTGGATAATCGCTAAGGGTTCGCTCATTTGCATTTTATGATCTAATCCCCAAATCTATCTACAATTTATTGTATCTTAACAGCAGGTAAACGGCTAATAGTTTTGTTTCTAATTTAGGGATTTTCCAAAATCTCCCAGTTTATTGAATTAGGTACCTAAACATTTCTAATTTGATTCTCAGATTTGTAAATCATTTTTGTTTTGATATTCAAAGCGTAAACACTCGTTGTACGTAACAAAAAGGAAGATTGTGATTTTATAATGCCTAAAACAACCAGTGCTTCAACTTGGATTAAACCTTATAACGAGCTGTCTATGGATATGGGAAAAATCTACTGTTCAGTCTGTGGCAAAATTGTAAGTATCTAATATTTTCTCTTAAATATCTAATATTTCATACATACAGGGTGTTTCCAATTGACACTTACAACGTTTGACTGTAGATACTTCTCGAAAAATTGAACAAAACGATATAGTTAATGAGGGGTCAAACTTATTTACTTTTCGAGATACAGGGTGTTAAAATTAAAAAAAATTAAATTCTTTTAGTTAATAACAACAATAACTTTAAAACCAATAAACGTATTTACTTGAAATTTAGTACTCGTAGGTTGTTTTTAAATGAAAAATAGCTTCCTTTAGTGAGAAAAAATTGTCCATGGTACAATACAATGGTGTATATTTAGAAAAATTTTTCACCTTTACTTTTTTTTATGAAGTCAGCTATTCTAAAACACAATTATTTTTATTGTAATTGAATTAACAAAAAAAAAAACTTTTCTTGAATTTTAAAATAAGTTATATGATGTACTAATGGTTAGTAACAAAAACTAATTTGTGGATTAATACTGCATTTAAAACACTTAGCGAGTGTTTTTTTTTTCCAAACCAGTTATTTGATTAACCAAAAACACCTTGTATATTTTTATATTTTAAAGGTTGGGTTAAAATAAAGGTTTTTATTTTTATTTATAGATAGCATGTGAGAAGAAATTTCAGATAGACCAACATGTGAGAACTGCTTCACACATTGCAAAAAAAGGAAAAATAGGAAGAAAACATCAAACTTCAATGGCTAAATGTTTCCAATCTACTTCAAAAAAATTAGATGAGCAAGAAACTTTTAATGAAGACTTGTGTCGCGCATTAGTGTCTGCAAACATACCGTTTTCAAAATTAGCAAATGTAAATTTTAGTTCGTTTCTAAAAAAAATTGCAAACTTAATGTTCCAAGTGATCGGTCTCTAAGAAGAAATAATGTGAACGGGCTATACTCGTCGGTGTTAATTAATATTAAGGAAGAAATTGCAGATAATTATTTTTACATATCTGTAGACGAAACCGCTGATTCCTCAGGAAAGTATATTGCTCATTTATTGATTGGTGTTCTTAAAGAAGATACCTTACCAAAATCTCATCTTATTTCATGCCAGCAACTTGAGAAAACAAATGCTTTAACAATTTCGCGTTTTATACAAGAAACATTAGCAACTTTTTTTCTTCCGACAACTATTCCTTCTAATAAATTACTGCTTATTTTATCGGATGCTGCTCCTTATATGGTGAAAGCAGGACAAAATTTAAAAATATTTTTCCCAGATTTAATACATGTTACTTGTGTAGCGCATGGATTAAACAGAGTTGCAGAGGAAATACGAAAAAAGTTTCCTCTTGTAAATACCATGATATCCAGTGTCAAAAAAGTATTTCTTAAATCTCCTATAAGAATTCAACTTTATAAAGAAATGCTACCTAACATTCCTCTTCCACCACAACCTATTTTAACGCGATGGGGAACATGGTTAGAAGCAGCTAATTTTTATGCAGATCATTTTGTTAAAATAAAGAACATAATTGATACGTTAACAGATGAAAGTTCCCAATCTCTTTTGGATTCTAAACAAACTTTTCAGAGTAACTTGCTTCAACAAGAACTTTCATTTATAAAATCAAATTTTAGTTTTGTTCAAAAAACAATTACTCAGTTAGAATCACCAAAACTCTCATTGTTCGAAAGTACAGCATTAATAAAACAATTTGCGTCATGTTGTCGGAACGTTAGAGGTAATATTGAAAAAGATATTTTAAAAAAATTTGAAGCTACTATGGAAAAAAATAAAGGTTACCATATTCTTTCTGAAGTAGTCAGTGTTCTAGCTGAAAATATTTCGGAAACAATTAATTTAGAACCAAATGTTTTGGTTAGTTTGAAAAATGCTCCCGTTACATCAGTTGATGTTGAACGAAGTTTTTCCATATATAAATATATGTACTAAGACAGAAGCCACAAGTTTTTGTTAGAAAATTTTGAACACCACTTGGTCATTTATTGTTACCATAATTCTAAATAAGTTTATTCATACTTAAAAATGATGTAGTTACTTAAAATAAATGTAAATCTTAATGAATAGTAGGAAATATTTAGTTATGTACACTTTTTTTTTAAATAAAATTGTTACTATTTTACGATTTTTTTATTTATTTGTATGCATATTTTGTAAAATATTTGCATATTTTCGGGTAAACAAGTGCATATTTATGCGCATATTTTCTACATTTTTATTTGCATATTTGCCGAAGTCTACTGGTGTCTTAAGTGATAGAGGAGAGGTTTTTAGTAGCAGGTTACAATAACACTAATTGTGACTGTCTTTTTTTCTTTTTTATATTTCAAGAATCATTTAATAATCTTCATCATATATTTACCATCAATTGACTTAACTTTTAAGTTTCATTTAAATTATTCTTGCAGATATTACTCTCTTCATTTTATTTTATTCATCATCATTCTGGCTTAACGACCCTGCATGGGTCCTAGCCTCCTCAAGAACTTCTCTCCAATCGTCACTATTCATCGCCTTAGTCGATGTTATCAAGAAACCTTATTCTGGGTTTTCCTTTTCTTCTCTTATCAATGGGTCTATCAAGGAGAGTTTTTCTAACTTGGTCAGTTTGTTTCATTCGCATTACGTACCCTATCCGCAGAAGGCCTATCTTAATATGTTTTACGATATCTGGCTCCTGATTTATTTTGTAAAGTTCGAAGTTGTATCTTCGTCTCCACACTCCATTATCATTCAACGCTCCATAGATTCACTTGAGACCTTTTCTTTAGAGACACCCGCCGAAAACATGAATATGTTTTCATTAGTTTTTATTAGAGTCCAGGTCTCTGAACCATATGCTAGGACTGGGCATATTATTGTTTTGTAGGGCTTTACTTTTGTATTTCTCGATATATTTGAGGATTTAAGAAGGAAATTGAGCCCAAAATAATATCTGTTGGCCGTGCAAATTCTGCGGTTTATCTGTACCATAGCATTATTTTCACCGTTAAGGAGCGCTCCCAAGTACACAAATTTGTTTACTGCAATAATGACGTCGTTTTTATAACAAGTGGTTGCGTGCATTTGTGGTTGCGTGCTTATTTTCATATATTTCGTTTTGTTGGTGTTTATTAATAAACCCATTTTTGTAGCTGATTCTCCCAATGCTACATATGCCTCTCGTATAGTGTTTTCCGTTCTCCCAACACAATATTGATATTATCTTCTGATTTCTTCTTCGGATTTCTGGCATCCGTATTACTTTTTCTAGAGCCAGATTGAACAGTATACAGAAAAGGGCAGTAGACAGTATATTCCCTGTCGCAACCCGTTATTTGCTTTAAACGGTTTAGATCGTTCATACTCTACATTCAACTTATTCAAGAGTTAGTTTTGTTAAATTTAACAACTGATTTGATAGTCCTGGCTTTCATTGCTTTGGACATTTCTCTTCTATTAACAGAGTCGTTAGGCTGCTTTCTAGTCCATAAATATGTAATATGTATGCCATAGTCCAGTGTTTTTTTTCTAAAATTTGTCTTAGGACAGAAATCTGATGAATTATCGATTTACAACCTCTGAAACTAGCCTGGCATTTTATTCATCTAACTTTAAATCTATTGTAGACATTTCCATCTAATTACCCATTGCTCTGCAATACCCAGATACTTATAAACCATTTAATTGTTGTTCTATGATTTTCAACTTACTTATTTTTATAACATTCGAGCAATAGAAGATTATGAGTGTTTTGAGTAAAATTTATAAATTATATTATATATCTGCCAATTATATATATATATATATACATAAACTAAGGTACACTCGAAGAGTGGTGGGTTTTTCGGTCAAAGTGGAGAAATAAAAGACAAAGAAGGTGGCTACTTCATCTATTTATTGAAGACGTTTCGCTTTCTGCTCAGAAAGCATCATCAGTTCATCTAAAAAGAACAATATGAAACCAAACATCCACAGAGAAGTTACAACACAAGTGTGTTACCTTACAAAGACATGTAGCAGTCAATGATGTTAAAAATATGAAAAAACTTACGAAACTGGACATTCAGAGTTAACGTTGTATAAAATAATTAATTGAAACTAGGTATAGTTTGCAATTTAACAAAATTAGCACAGCAAAAGAACATGTGATAAAAATACATGTATAAAAAAGTTATTATAAAAACTTAAGTAAAAAACATTAAGGTTTATTTTAAAGTGTAAAGAACTAAAAAGATCATACGAATGCACTTCCAACAAATTTATTTAATAAATTAAATTTTAATTTTAACTTTAGGTAACATTAGTAACATAGGGAGCTCGGCGAGACTCATTAAGCTAAAGACTGGAATCATTTTATCTTATTACTATTAATCTTAAATAACTTATAATGTTACCTAAAGTTAAAATTAAAATCTAATTTATTAAATAAATTTGTTGGAAGTGCATTCGTATGATCTTTTTAGTTCTTTACACTTTAAAATAAACCTTAATGTTTTTTACTTAAGTTTTTATAATAACTTTTTTATACATGTATTTTTATCACATAGTTCTTTTGCTGTGCTAATTTTGTTAAATTGCAAACTATACCTAGTTTCAATTAATTATTTTATACAACGTTAACTCTGAATGTCCAGTTTCGTAAGTTTTTTCATATTTTTAACATCATTGACTGCTACATGTCTTTGTAAGGTAACACACTTGTGTTGTAACTTCTCTGTGGATGTTTGGTTTCATATTGTTCTTTTTAGATGAACTGATGATGCTTTCTGAGCAGAAAGCGAAACGTCTTCAATAAATAGATGAAGTAGCCACCTTCTTTGTCTTTTATTTCTCCACTTTGACCGAAAAACCCACCACTCTTCGAGTGTACCTTAGTTTATTTTGGATTGACGGTCGTACTCCTTTTCTCTCTCTCTCTCTCTCTCTCTCTCTATATATATATATATATATATATATATATATATATATATATATATATATATATATATATATATATATATATAATTGAAGGTTAAAGAACATACGATGAAGTCATTTATACATAAATATATTTAACTATATTGCTACTCTAATACAACCATTTTAATGACTTTGATATTACCAACCTGATATATTCGGTCCTCCCAGCTAGGAAACCTATGAAGCGGCGGCGTGGGAGCTCTAGGCCACGTCACTTTTTCCCTACTAGGCGTATAAATCTCAGCATAATCATGCGCTAGGTCAGGATCGCTAGCACTGCTGCTTGGTATCCTGCCTACACTCAGATTGTCTACGGCAGCACGCAGCTCGTCTGTGAATGGATCCATACTGGACGTGCTGGTGCCAAAATTGACAGAGGTGACGAGTGTGCTTGGTATCACAGGTTCGAAATTGGTGTTGGTGGATAGACAGACGGACTGGTGACGGCGATGTTTTTGAGTTAGCGAACCGGTAGACGGTTGAGGAAACTGCGAGCAAAAAAAAATTTAACTAAAATTCGTATATAATTAATTATATTATTACTAGATTTATTTAACGTAGCCCTAAAAAACCCATCCTCTAATAGATGGTATTGTAGTATTATACTACAATACAACATTGGAGACCTTACGAAAGTAAACGACCAAGAGGAAGACCACAGATGAGATGGGTTGATGATATTAAAAGAATAGCCGGAACAAATTGAAAATATGTTACTCAGGATAGAGACCGATGGAAGGAGTTGGGAGAGGCCTATGTCCAAACATGGACGACAGAAGGCTAAGAAGAAGAAGAAGAATAGATGGTATTAACATCCTAACAACAAAACTAGTAAATCAGTTCCTTATGCCCAAGATAAATTCTGTCCGAGAAACTAAAAAAAAACCGAAAATTAAACACCGAATCGAAATCAAAAATGGGACAGACAAGTGATTTAAGAGGACAAAATGCGATCCAAACGAAATTAACAGTATCAATAAGGATATATTATATAAAAAGGTTTTTTCTTCAGTTATCAATATTAGTTCCTGTTTTGTTCTTGCTACTATTGCTATATCATCAGCGAATGTCAAGCACTGATGTTTTTTATGATTTTATTATTTTCTTTTCTATTTATATTGTTTTTGTTGACTACCTGTAAAATGTGTTCTAGGAGGAGACTAAAAAGAATATAAGGAAGGGTCGCCTTGCCTTACTTCTTCATTTACTAGGAAATTGTCTGATCTTTCATTATTTACTTTTACTTGGTTTTCTTTTCTTCCTAGTGTTAGATAGGAAATCAAGGAAGATATGAGCTACTCCAATACATTTTGCAAGGTAAAATTAAAGGAAAAAGGAGCCCAGGACGAAGAAGAATATCCTGGCTTGCTAACCTGAGAGCACGGTATAAAAAGACCTCAACACAGCTACTCCGTATAGCAACCAACAAAGTCATCATAGCCAGAATTATCGCCAACGTTCGGAACGGACAGGCACCCTAATAAGAAGAAAATGTTTAACATAATATTCTTTCTCTTCATTTTTAGCCTCTCCGATACAGATTTCCTATATCTTTATTTTTGTAATTTATCCCAATTTCTTTTAAGAGTTTTTCATTATATCTTCGTTTCTTTTCTCTTAATGTTTTGATAGTTCTTTTTCGTTGTTCAGTGTAATCACTTCCAGTATCTTTTGATCCTAATTTCAGCATTCTTATTCTTAATTTACTTCCCTTCTTTAATTCTTTTCTACACTAGTCATCGAACCATGGCTTCCATTATTTTATAGTATTTATGTTTCTTTGCTAAGAGATAAGTGGGGACGTACCAGGTACAATTTGAACATATTACCGACTGTTAGGGTGTTAAGTTCTTATTGTGTTTTGAGTTGTAATACCCGGTAAACATCCCAATATTTTGCACATTCTGGTGGTTGTAGTATACTGCTATTTACTGGAAAAGTAATGCGTTCTTTTGGCGTTTTAGACCGATGAATTCTAATAAAGCTTAGAAAAACGTGAATTGCACAGACACTTTAATAATATAGAAATTCAAAAGGCTTAATACTTGCCGAGCACAAGAAACTAACTGTTTAACATTTTACTGGAAGCTGCCAGGCATTTTACGCAACTGATTATAAGCAACTGCATGACACACTGGGTATTTACTTCACCAAAAGCTAGTTAACAGACTGTGACTTCTCCAAACCGACTATTTTCCATATTATCCATGTGTCCCTGAAAATACTGTAAAGAAATAGCATACCTCCGATAGATAACATGTCATCATTAGCAGAAAGATGACTCCAGAATATGCATAATAGACATAGCAATAAGTTAACAAGACAAGCGAAGCTTAATACTGTAGCGATACCAAGCAACAATAATTTGGGTATAAATTACAACGAAAAAATCGATACAAAAAGAAAGTGTAGAGATCTTGAAATAAAAGTAAAAACTCAATTGAGCATGTAATCTGTCTAGAGGATCGCTATGATTCCCTTAACTACTAGTATTATTTTTAAGAGCTTCTTAAAGAACATTAAACAATTGGGTTCTAGTTAATATATCTATAACATACTGTAAAAAGCAGTAGAGCATGATACTCCGGCATACCGGGTCACCTACATCTCGATGACAGTATAATTTTGATACAGCAAGTATCTTTGATGATTAAATTTTTTCTTTGGAGCAAGTGACACTAGAATGGCGTAAATTTAGGTAAAAACATAACTATACCTGTCTCCCTTCCGGCGAACTACTCTCTGATCGTCTCCTTTCAGTCAGGGCGAGATGATTCCTCAGTAGTTCGAGCTGCTGGTTGCATTTGATGTTCTGCTCCCGCAAGGTTTGGTTCTGGATCTCCAACTCCTTGAGTTTGTTCGTCACCCACTCTTTAATGCGAGCAGCCTTGGCCTCGACCTGTTTGGCGTCGTGCAAGCGCAGCTGTCGTTGCTCCTCAACTTCTCCTTCTAGCCGGTTGATCTGAGCGCTGTTGGAGTCACTCTGCACAGACCACGCCAGCTTCTGTTCCATTATTCGTACCTAAAAGAAATATATAAACTGTCAGTGTAATTTTTAAACAATAGGTACTTTAGTTTTTTGCAATTTAAAAGTCTGAGTGGTGGAGATGTCAAAAATACAATTACTTTTGGTATAAACTACAAATAAAGGGATTGCAACATTTAGAGGTTATGCATTGAAAAAAGTAATTTCCCAAGCCAAGAATTAGAAAAAAGTAAGTGTTTAGTCTAAGCTATAAGTAGAAAACTCCGATTTCACAACTTTTTCCTATATAATTTCAAATACTTAATCCAAATCCAACAGAGTAACATAAGAACAGAGTAACATAAGAAGTGGAAAGAATAGAATATGAGCTATAGCTAGAAGAGGTAAATGATGGAATAAGAATATTACAGCAGGAATTTTATTCCGCAATAACACAGTTAGAAGATGGCAAAGCGGCAGGCCCTGATAATATACAAACAGAACTACTCAAACTAATGGACAACTAATCAATAGCAATAATCGCAAAGATATTTAACAACATATACAACTCTGAGAAAGATTAACAGACTGGCTGAAATCTGAGTTTATTACACTTCCAAAAAAAAACAGGAGCCAAAAAATGCGAAGACTACCGTATTATAAGCCTCATGAGTCATCTCCTAAAATTGTTCCTAAAGATAATTCATTCAAGAGAATCTACAAGCTGTGTGAAAGTCAAATTTCCCCCAACCAGTTCGGGTTTACAAATGCTGTTGGTACTAGAGAGGCTTTGTTGTTAGTACAAGTCTTATTCCAGAGATGCAGAGACGTCAACTACGACGTATACGCATGTCTGGTTGATTAGGAGAAAGCGTTTGATCGAGTACAGCACGCCAAGATGATGCAAATACTAAAAGAAACAGGGATTAACAACCAAGATCTGAAAATAATTAGAAATCTTTACTGGAATCACACAATCTGAGATAGCAAATCTCAGAGTTGAAGGTGAACACTCTGACTATGTGAAAATCATGCGTGGAGTGAGGCAAGGCTGTATTTTGTCTCCTCTAATCTTTAATTTGTACTCTGAAAGAAGATTTATCGAAGCTTTGCACGAAACTGAAAAAGGTATTCTACTAAATTATTACCGTTAAACAACTCAGTTATGCAGATGACACCTACAAGTTCCTATGAACAAAATCACGTATTACAGTCAACAATATGGTCTCAATATAAACGTTAAGAAGACAAAGATAGTTAGCAAGAAAAGGATAATAGAAGGTCAACTCTACGTCAACCAATCCCCTGTAGAAAGAGTGACGCACTACAACTACCTCGGCACGACAATAAATGAAGAATAGACCAACAACCAGGAGATTAGAGGAAAATACATCGGAAAAGCTAGATCCACTTTCAATGGGATGGGGGCCTTCTTCAAGAGTTACAACCTATGTCTTGATACAAAAGTAAGAATGCTGCGCTGCTACGTCTTCCCTGTCCTTTTTTATGGTGTTAAATCGTGGACCTTGAACGAAGATATATGCAGAAAACTGGAAGCATTTGAGATGTGGATAAGAATGAATAAGAACCGAGAGGTACTGACCACCATCAAGTCTCGAAAGTTACAGTTCTTCGGACATATTATGCGAAATGAATCCAGATATGCTTTCCTTTAAGCCATTCTGCAAGGAAAAATATTTGGAAAACGAGGTCCAGGAAGAAGAAGAACATCTTGGTTAAAGAACCTCAGAATCTGGTTCAATACAACATCTGTGTAGCTTTTCTGCGCTGCTGCAGATAAGATAAAGATTGCTATGATGATCGCCAACATTCGTAACGGATAACATCAGGAACAAGAAGAATCCAAATCCATCATCAGTTTTTCCGTAGGTGATTTAGTTTTGGCTTTTTACGAGTTTGACACACACACATATCACACAAAACTGTAGAACATTTGAAAATGATTGATAGCACAAACTTTATGGAACGTGAGATAAAACCCAATATAACATCACAAAACAGTGACGGAGATTTTCTAAAATAAAATATTCAGCATTGTTCTGAAAATGTAGGGTTTTACCTAAAATATTTAAACATTCCAATGTATTTTAATTCTTATTTTAAATTTTGTAGTCATTTTAATCAACAAATGATATAAGTACGTAATCTCTGCAGGTACAAATTATTTACAATTTCCAATAAGGTCAATTTATAAGCCCCCAACTTTCTTAGAAAGGATTAAAAGTTCAGTGTGAATTTTTCAATTTATGTAAAACATTCCTGATTTCAGTGTCACTAACAGTGAACACTTAATGTAATCGCGCTTGGGTAGACTTTTTTATTTTGAAATTTATTTCTGTGGGCATTTATAACTTTCCAACTGTCACGAGATAAATTTTTTGAATTGGAAAAGAAATTCTCATACGCCAGTTTTTTACTTTAATGATATTGTTGATTTATACTGCTTCTTAAACTTTTTATACTCACTATATTCCTTTGTCACATCAGCAATTATCTTGACCGTGGAAAGATTTTCTCGCAATACAATTAGTTCATTATCAAACCAAGAAATTAGAGCTTTACTATGAGTTTGTGATTTTTGTATTGGAAAATTAATTTCAGTTAACTTTATATACATTTCGTTAATAGATTTTTTGTTTGATAAATGTTTTGAGAGAAACAACTGAAGCGCAGTCAACGTTATTTAATTACTGTTTTAACATCAGGATGCCATTACTTGTTATATGTCTTGTGTATGTATTAGCACTATGACTTTTTCAGATTTTATTTTTATGTAGAGAGACTAAGCAAGATGATCAGAAATATGTGTGTCCTCAATTCCACAACCAACTATCTCACTGCTTCATTAACATCATCATCAACTAGCCTCTAACGTCCACTGTTGAACATAGGCCTCTCGCATTCTTTTCCACTTAGTCCCATTTTGCGCCATCTGAATCCAATTTGCTCACTGCTTATGTTTGTTAAAATGTTGTCTAAAAAAGTTGCTGATCTAGTTGTGATTGTAATAAATTCATTAATCTTTATGGTTAAGCCAAAAGTAGAAATTAGATCACGGAAACTGTTTAATTCATTAAAAGCTTTTTTGAAATCAATGTTCAAATCTATATGAACACGAAGACAGCAAAAAGAAACAAATATTAACAATTTAACATGATTATTAACTATGAGCCAATCCAAAGTACATAATATAATTGTACTCTTAGCTGTTTCGACAAACAGTATACATAATAGGCGTGCTCCATGCATTACTATTATCAACACGATATGTAAAAAACGCTGAAAAATTCATATTACTTAAAAACACTTTTTTAAATCATACTGAATTTTCATTACAGCTGTTATACCAAATAGTACAAAAACTTTTACAAAACTTCAAGAGTAACAAATTGCCCGTTTTATCCATCGCTCGGAAACAAAAAACCTCTTAAAATAGACCAAAAGTAAGCGTATTACTTTCCATAGCAGACAGTTTATTAGTGTTCCTTTCTCGTTTCACTTAAGGTCTCGAATCCTCAACATCTTTTGCAATAAAACGATCAGAACAGAATTAAAAATAATAGCTTCCTTACATCCTCCGCCGTCCCCAAAAATAGTTTGTTTCGGTCGTTAGGTTCTTATGGTGGAAAAGTTCTTTTTAATGTCGCAGGTACGAGGGTTGTTCGAGAAATTTTTAAGTAAAAAGATATGCCCGATTATCACAAGACATAAAAAATTTTTATGTCTATATATAATATGTATGGGGTATTTAATTAAGTCCTATCATTAAATTTAAATAAAATAAAGTGGGTGTGAGATACCATCGAAATTTTAACTCGTTTGAAAGGCCTCATGATGCCATTATGTAACATTCGAATTTCCAATTTGCCATGACCTTAACGCATAAATCATGCAGAATTTGCCGATGGCATGGGTTATGTTGGCTTTGAGCACCGCAGCACCTACTACTTGGGAAAACACAACAAGAAAGAGTCTATCAAAGTCCAATCGCATAATCTCGGTGGCCAGTTCGCATTACCTCCACGTGCAATGACCATCGCTTCAAATCGCTTGTGCAGAATGTCCAATGTGACATAAGATCATAAGGTCATATCGTTCAATTCAGGGCAGAAGAAGTTGGTAATTATCGACATAAAGCACTCACCGTTGACGGTGACAGCCTGGACAACGTTGTTCTCAAAGAAATATCAAACATTAAGCGAACACACGTCTATGGTCGCTTATCTACAGCTTCTAAGTTAGTTTAATTTTGTAGGGTTACTGGACCAAGTCATAATGCAAAACTCGCTAAGTTATGATTTGTGAAAGGCTGAGTTCTTGTGAACGACGTGAAATAGACTACTTCGGATTCTTCTGCACACACTCACGGACAGAGAACAAAAACCATCAACGTTATAGAGGAAAAATAGCAGATGACGTATGTACCCAGGGAGAGTAGAGGGAAGAAAAGGCTTGGGAAGAAAGAAGAAATCTTGGCTGAGGAATATCAGAGATTGGACTGACCTCAGTGTTGAACAGATATTTCACGTTTCAAAAAATAGGGAAGCGATTAAAGAAGTGATCGCCAACCTTCGTTATAAGACGGCACAATAAGAAGAAGAAGAATGACCTATTAGGGGCGACGTACCACCGTCTCTACGGTGAGCGACTTTATACTAAATAAATTTTACAACAAATATGTATTAATTAACAAAGTTAACATCATTTAAACGGTTTTTAACTTCATATTTAGTGGCTTCTGTCACGTATACCTGGTAACTGCACCGGTGATGGACTTATTAGTCCGAAAACGTTCTACGATGTAATCCGAAAGGGTAATAAATTTTAGATTATATATACCTTTTATAAAGGACTTTTTTATTCTTTTTAAACTCTTTAAAACATATTAAAGTTTTTAAACAAAAAGAATTACTCAGCATAATCAAAGAGAGGAAAATACAATACTTGGGTCATGTGTTGAGAAGTGAAAGATTTGAATTACTCCAAATCATATTGGAAGGTAAAATGCAGGGCAAAAGAACAGTTGAAAGACGCCAGAACTCATGGTTGAAATACCTGAGGAAATGGTTTGACCGATCATCCGCAGAAATCTTTCGTACAGCAGTTTCCAAAGCTACAATTGCCATTTGGATCGCCAAAGGAGACGGCGCAATAAAAAAAGATCTAGACTTTGAACATTTCCTAACTATCTTGATCCATTTTGGCATCAATTAGAACCTCCTTTTATTAATACCTTAGTTTTATCCTTTTTTTATCATTCCACTTATCCATCCGTTTTTTTCTTTTTAACTTTACAGCAATCAGTCAGTTTGAAAATAAAAGAATAGGAGGAAAAAATAGAGAAAGTAATATTCACGCAAATAGCAAAGTTTTCCCAAGCAGAGTATTTTGTAAACATCCCTGGTACCCGTCGTTGATGATGGGTGAAAGTATTAATAGAATTGTTATTTCTAATTTTCCGAAGTGCACCTTCTACAAAGAGGGTGACAAATGTAGACTTTTTGTTGAATGCAGTAAGGAAAATGACGCTTGGTCTTTTTTGAAAGGAACACAGACGGTCAGGTGGAGGCAGTAAATGTTCCATACGTTTGGTTGATTTGTCGTAATAAGGGTTATTTAAAGCACGAGGTAAAACGAACTGTTCTTAGACGTGTTGACAGACTTATTTCAAATGAATTTGGTTTCTTAATGTAAAACAGATGGTAAAAAAAAATGTATGATAAAAATAGACACAAAAATTTAACCTGCAGTGTGAAAGTAATACATAAAGTATGCAATTTTTTAATTGTATAATTAGTACCAACTAGTTACAACAACTAAAGCATAAGGTTTACTAATAATAAAAAGAAAATGAAGTTGAAAATGAAACTTTAAATGTGTATATATTGACCAACAAAAAAATTAAAGCGATATATTAGATTGCAATAAAATAAAAAACAACAAAAAGTTAGAAAATACAACTAAAACATCCTAATGCATTTCCCCTCTTAGAAGTCGTACACGCGGGTGATGCCTACCAAATAAAACCACCATCAACCACACACGCGCTGCTACCCTTGTTTAGACAGTTCTAAGACGTATGCGCGGCTTTCTTTTCTTCTTCTTTTTTTTTCCTTTAGTGCTTATGCCTGCTGTCATTTCCTTTCGCCGTCCGGTCAGCGGCGATACGAATACTTCCGAGGTTAGATATCCTTGCCCGTCGTAAGAGGCGACCAATGGGAAGGACCAAATGAAGGTTGAACGAGCTGCGACTCTTATACGTCCTTTCCCCATTAAGGGAGTAGGATTGCGGCACGTACCCACTATTGGAGATTTAAGAGTCGGAAAGGAGAACTCTTGGTTGCTACCTGTCTACGTGCGAGTTCCTCTATCTGCGCTCACCTTACCGCCTTGGAGGAGAGGGCGAGAACGGACGGGTGTTCGTAACGCGTATTACTGGGAGGGTGGAGTCTCTTGATGCTTCGTGCAACGCACCGCCCTCAAATGGTGTCCGACTTCTAGAGGTTAGTGGTTAGCTAAAGGTCGTATGCCGAAAGGCCAGGTACACCTGAGTCCCGCCGATATTTATTATCGGAGGTACACATTCTTCATGTCGTTCCCTTTCTAGGATCTCTTGGTTATTACTCTAGATTGTAGTCTTATTGCTTCTTTATCTTTACGAAGTAAGCTTTGAAGGGTCGTGTCTCGTCAGGACCTGTGTGAAGAAGTAGTTAATCCCTATGGCCATGCCCTACCCAGTCCTTCACGTCCGATATGAGTGTTCTTGATAATTCAGCCCTATGTTCGGTTTCCCACTCTTTTTGCAATTTTGCGTTGGTCATTCTTCTTTCGTATGCTTTGTCGTTTTTACTCATGCCATACGTGATTGCTCTTTCCTTAACTAGGTGAATTGGTGGCACCCGGCTAGTAATAAAAATGTAGAAATCATCGTTTCTCTAGAATTCTTCTGTATTTTTATTTACGCCTTACCTGTTGCCATACTGGTGCTACGTATAGTATGGTGGAGTCGACCACTTTTATAAGAGTTCATCTTCTACTTGCTTCTGGAACTGAGCCTTGATCTTCGCCAACGCTGCTGTTCATTAATCGGCTTTTTCCGCGGCATACGTGTTCACCGAAGTTCTGTTTGCTGTCCAGTAGTATGCTCAGATTTTTTACTTTCTTGATAGGTACCGTCAGTTTTCTCTACTCTAGCCATACATATCCTAAATATTTTAAGGGCTGTGTTTGTTCTATCCATTATGAGCACATTCACGAAGTGATTCACTCGTACAACCAGATCATCTGCGTAAGCAACTGCCTGAATTACTTCTCAAACGTTTATTTCCAGTATGTCGATATAGTTATAGAGTTCATGAGAGGAAAGTGTTTATGCAATTACGTTCAACGTGAAAATTCAGAAAATATTCAGGAATCGGGTTTTATAGTGTAGTCGCAGTGGACAAAACAAATGTTATTCCATGATAGGCTTTTGCGCAACCAAAAATTTTCTTCCCATTTTTGCTTAATGACCTAGATTTTGCATCGTTAAATGGCCTTTAAAACGATCTACCTGTATATTTTTAGTTCATTGAAAGATTAATTATAATAGGTCCAAGAGCCCAGAAAAGTTTTACCATCTTAGAAAAATGGATGAAAAATAATAGATTTCACAACGGTGGCTTAAATTTTTAAAGCCACTACCTAGATTTCGAACAAAAATTTTTAAAGAACAGAAAAGCAAAAAATTCATTTCAGACATAATTAAGAATCACCTGGATACACTTTGTATATTTGGTTTACGAGACTGCCATACTTTTTAGATAAGTATGTCAAGAAATGTCAAAAATGTTTCTGTTACAATGACTAAAGAAGCTTTATCAGCTATCAAAGTTTATTATTAGAAAATAAAATAAGAAATATTTACAATGCGACAACTATATACATGTACGATTAATTCTCTGAAACATATGTTTCAAAGGACTCACATATTTCATCAAAAAAAAATTTTAACTGGTCTACAAAAAATCCCAAAATGAACGTGAGTTAAAAGCCTAATAGACATTTTGTTCTAATTATGTATAAATTAGTAGACAACCTGCTTGTTTCTTATTGGGACATTTCTTTTCTTTATAGTACTGTAATAGTAAGTAATATTGGTCTTCATACATAACACTCTTTATATAAATAATTAAATCAATAAGCTGTCCACGAGTTGTGATAAAAATGTCTGAAAACATGTCAGTTACTTCTGGACCGAAATCCGAGTAGGGCCTATTAATTTTCTCACTGTCATTTTAGCTGTTAGGGGAGTGCCATAGTCACCCTCGTTTTGATATATGGGGATGTATTGATCCCGTTTTTTCTAAGACGATAAACAATATATACTACTTTTGTATGAGATTTGGAGAGACGTGGCGGTAATAAATGGAAAGAATATGTAAAAATCTCTTTATTTTTAAAATATACCTTCATATCTTTTTTAAATGTGGTATGTGTGAAACCAAAATATGAAAAAATAAAGAACATAAAATTTTATGTCTATAACCGTTATTAAATTCTGATAAATAGTGGATCAATTGTATATATTAGTTAAAATGCCAATTAATAAGGAGTGTACTTTCTAATTTTTGCCCTCTTCTAACAAAATATTCATGTAAACACAATGTTTAAACATCATCCGCGGAGATTATCAACATGGTCTTCGCCTGGAGGACGACACAAGAACCAAATAGATTATATTCGTGTCACTAAAGGATGGAGGAGCTCAATAATCAACGTGAAGACAAAACCAGCTGCAGACTATGGTTCCGACCACAAAATGTTACAAGCGGAATTTCGCATTAAGTTACACAGTAAAACAATCACAAATAAAAGATAAAAATTGATTCCAAGACACCCGGAAAGGTTTAGAGCAGCATTAGCGGAAGCTGACCTACAAGAGACCCTGACAAAACGTGGCAATACACAAAGAAATGGATCACTGAAGCCATCAACAATACTATCCCAAAGACAAAACATATAGGAAAAAACATTGGATGACTGAAGAGACTTTCAATCTTATAGAAGAAAGACGAAAACTTAGAAACGGTACATCAAATTCAAAACAAAAAGAAATAGAGATATGCACCATAAATGCAATTATAAAACACTTGTGCAGAGGGGACAAAAATAATTATCTTAAAAACATATCTATTCAACTAGAGGAACATACTGACCGCCAAGAATCTAGAGAACTTTTCTCAAAAGTCAAGTATCTAGCGAGAGAATTCAAACCTTCGACACAGATCATCAAAGATAATAGTGGAAATACCATAACAAACCCAGACGGTATCGCAGAGGTCTGGAAACAATATCGCGAAATACTATTCTCTAATAATAATCCAGACAATAATACGGAGAAAAGAAGTTATGAAAAAGAACCTGAAATATTGAAATCAGAAATAGAGGTGGCAATTAAAAAGCTAAAATTTAGAAAAGCGGAAGGAGAAGATGGAATAACAGCTGAAAAAAAAAACACTCAAAGAAATGGGAGAATTAGGACGAAAGTAATGCTTAGAATTTGCAATGAGATCTGGAATACCAGAAACTGGTCAAATGACTGGAATAAACTCACTTTTATTCTCATATATAAAAAGGTTCACCGACAGATTGCAGTAATTACCGTAAAGTAGCATTGATATCACACGCGAACAAAGTACTTTTAACCATCATCAATGAAATATTAAAATCAATTCTCTTACCACAAATTCCCCAAAAACAATGCGGATTCGTCCCAGGTAGAGAAACAAGAGAATATATATATTCGTCAAATTATCGAAAAATCTCGAAAATTTAACATAGAAATGTATTTATGCTTTGTTGACTATTCCAAGGCCTTCGATACCGTAAAATAGGATAAAATGTGACATATACTTAGAGAAAAAGCCAGAACCTCTAATCATTTAATTCTTCTTCTTTATGTGCCGTCTTCTACCGAAGGTTGGCGACCATCAAACGATAGGTTTCTCTGTTTTGTGCCGCGTGTATTATGTTCGCAACTTCTGGTATTTGAAACCATTCTCTCAAGTTTTTCAGCCAGGATTTCTTCTTTCTGCCAAGACCTCTTCTACCTTCAATCTTGCCTTCCACGATAAGCTGTAGCAGACTGTACTTATCATTACGGGACACATGGCCCAGGTATGACGCTTTCCTCGTTTTAACAGTTGTTAACAATTCCACCTCTTTACCCATTCGTCTTAATACCTCTGTGTTGGTCACCCTGTCTGTCCAAGGTATTTTCAGTATGCGTCGATACAGCCACATTTCTAGAGCCGCTAACTTCTTTATAGTTGCTGCTGTTAACGTCCACCCTTCAACTCCGTAAAGTAGCGTAGAGAGTACGTAGCATTTCGTGGCGCGCCATCGGAGGTTAACGCTTAGGTGGCGGTTGCTTAAGAGCTTTCTCATTTTGATGAATTTTGATCTTGCTATTTCAATTCGTATCTTAATCTCTACGTCTGGGTCCCACTTATCATTTACTGTATATTCCAGATATTTAAATCGGTGTAATCTTTCAATACGTTCGGCTTCAATATTCAGGTGGATATGTTGAATGTTCTTTTTACTGATCACCATAAATTTAGTTTTCTTTCTATTGATCTTCAGTCCAAATTGGTTGCCAGTTGTATTTACTCTATTTAGCATCATCTGTAAATCTTCGATGTTATCGGCCAGTATAACAGTATCATCTGCATATCGAAAATTACTTATTGGTATGCCATTAATCACAAAAACAATCATTTAATTACAAAAACTATATGCAAATAATACTGCTAATGTAAAAGTTAATAATGTGGTTTCGAAAAACTTCAAATTAAAATCTTGAGTTCGACAGGGATGCATAATATCCCGTATTCTATTTAATATATATAGTGAACATATTATGCGTCAAGTTTTATAAAGAATGGCAAGGTGGAGCAACGAAAGGAGGAAGAAAAATTAAAAACCTACGTTATGCTGATGACACTGTTATATTGGCGTCATCATCAGAAGAATTGGAACAAATTATGAATAGACTAGGCACGGTGAGTACGGAATATGGTTTGAAAATATAGAATCAGAAACAACCAAGCAGAGAGAAGAAACATGACAGGTTATGAAGTGATCAGGCAATTTAATTACTTATGCTCCATTATTATTTATTAACAGTGGAGGATGCGAAGACGAGATCCGTCGATCACAATGGCCAGTCAAACTTACAAAAATTTGAAAGAACGCTGACATCACAAAAAACACAAAATTACGCCTTGTTCGAGCATTGATATTTCCTATCGCCGCCTATGCTTCAGAAACTTGGACAATAAAAAAAGCAGATTCTTAGCATATAATGGCATTTGAAATTTGGGTCTACCGTAAAATGTTGCGCATACCATGGATACAAATAACTCGATTCTAGCAGAACTTAACATAAAAACTAGACTCATCACAACTATCAAACAAAATATACTGAGATATTTTGGACATATAACAAGAAGAAGAGAAGGCATGGAGCGAATGATAGTTGAAGGTAACGTAGCGGGTGAAAGATCCAGAGGGAGATCTCCAGTTCGATGGTCGGACCAAATAAAGGACATGACTGGTTTCTCATTCTCCGAAGCAAAACAACACTCACAGGAGAGAGATAATTGGACAGAAATAGTCAAACAAATTACATGACGCCACTACATCCTTACGAAGGAAAAAAGATAGAGGAGGATGAACAAAATATTTGATGAAAATCTGAGATTCTGTAAGAAATTTTATGAGAACAATATTTCTTACGGCTAATAATACACTGAGTTAAAATGTTCTTATATATCACAATCTTCTAGTACATTATTGGACCTAGGTTATTTCATCCGCTGTATCTAATTAAGCAACAACAACCCCTACTCAATTATGAAGCTAATGACTAGGCCGAATCGCACTTAACATGTCAATGTTGTTAACTGTCAAAATTATTATCCCTCTACTCTCGCTAATGCCACTGATGTAGTTCACTAATGTGCCCCGGATTAACCCTTATTGCGGAAATCCATATACATTAAGGGTTACAATAATAAATTAGTCATGTACAACCAGTGACGCATAATTCATGGTAACTAACACCTTTCCGGTCAGAGTTAGATCGATAGTAGTAGAGGGATATACGCTGTTAATATTATAAAAAAATCAAGGACAGGTTTTTAAAAATTGTGTATTATTAAAAAATATTAATTCATGCTATCCTTATATCATTATGCAAATCTAATAAATTTTAAAATCTGCAAACATTATAGTAATATCTCATTAATACCCATCGGTAATTCGGATACATAGAGTTGTTTCTACTTTCTGTCATTCACAGTAGATGTAGTCTGTGTATTTATGTAGTATCTATAGCAGCAAAGATGGATAAGGGGTGTGCTTTTCTGTCTTCGAGTTTGTGTTCGATCTACCACTATCTAATGAACCAAATAGGATGAAACTTTTCCTAGCATGAGCGAAGTACAAACTGTTAGACACAAATGACGGGAACTAATGCCTTCTAGGTGCGAAGGACCAATGATTTTAAATACCAATGGTTTCCAAAAATATGTGGTACATATCCATAAGTGATGCCATTTGAGTTTGTCAAACGCTTTGCGATAATCCATGAAGCAGATGGACATTGAATTATCTTGCCTTCTCGATTACTTGTCTATATGCAAAAGAAGCGTGTTGCTGCACAAGCATAATATTGCGATTTTAAATTATTTTTATTTAGTTAAATAAAAATGAATTCAAAACAAGATTATCTGGTGTGCAAAATTGAAAAAAAAGCCGAAAAAGTAGAGATGGCAAAAAAACAATGTGGCGCTCTTAGTATTTTTTTTAAAGCTAAAAGTGATGTTTTGTTTGATGAGTCCAATAAAATTGTAACCTAACCTAATTTACCAAAGACATCCACATTCACACAATTCTTTGCCGATTATTCCGGTAAGTCCAATAAAATTTTAACATAACAAATACTTACGTATTGAGGGAACCGGAGTTTATCCGGAGAACGAAAGGTTTTCAATCAACGTGTCCTGCCTGTGACGATATCGATCTAATAGGAAACACACGATTAAGGATGAAGGAGACTTTCGTGAGGTTCGAGAAGGAAGCAGAGAAGATGGGGCTCCAAATCAACAAAAACAAGACGAAAAATATGTATATAAGCCGCAATAACCAAAGCAGAGACAGAATCGGTCAAAAAATCAAAATCGATGACTTTAACTTTGAGCGCGTTAGAGAATTCAAGTATCTTGGAACAACAATAACTGAAGACAATAACGGATCACAAGAAATAAACAACAGGATCCAGGCAACAGATGTCTTTTGCCCTCCAAAACCTTATAAAATCGAAACAACTAACAAGACGTACGAAGATACAGGTCTATAAAACAATCATACGACCCGTTGTGATGTATGGAAGCGAAACGTGGACGATAAAAAAGGCAAACGAAGAGAGACTATTTGTTTCGGAAAGAAAAATCCTAAGGAAGATTTTTGGCTCTGTGCTGGATGAAGCATCAGGACAATATAGGATAAGAACTAACAAAGAGCTCGAAGAACTTTACCCAGACGCCAAAATCATAACAGAAATAAAGTCCAGAAGACTCGAATGGGTAGGACACCTTAGAAGACATTCTGACGAACGAACAGTAAGACTGGTGTGGGAGGAAGTCCCAACTGGAAGGAGACCAAGCGGACGCCCTCGTGGCAAGATAATATGGCAGGAGACCTAAGCACTATGGGCGTGGAGAATTGGATGGAGGTTGCTCAAGAGAGAAAACAGTGGAGGCATGTTGTCGAGTCGGCTAAAACCCACGAAGGATTGTAACGCCACAGAGTAAGTAAGAGTAAGTATGTCCCGCCTGTCCTCACATACAGTGCAGAAACCCCAACCCTGAAAAAAAGAACAAATTCAATTACGAACCACACAATATGCAATGGGACAATCAATGTTGGTCCTATCTGTAAGAGATTGTATTCCAAATAGAGAAATTCAAAGAAGAACCAAAGTGTAGAATACCTTAAAGAGAGTTGGGTAGGAAATGTCGCAGAAAAGGACGTTAATAGATAGACTAAAAAATTATCGACTGTTGATCCAGAGAAAATACTTTTGGAAATAGGGAACGTCCTTCAATAAGATGGACCGACGATTAACGACGTATACACGCAAAATAAATAGAAATTGCTTTAAGTTAGAAAAATATGGAAGCATTCAAATGTGGTTTAAGTCCAGCCGTCCAGCCGGAATTTATATGCGGAATGATGATCAATAAAAATATTTCTATACTTGGTGAAAATATTTTACAATAACTTGTTCATTAGTATTTATTCAGAAAACAATAATAATCAGTTTAGAACAATCTTAACGCACTATGAAACCATCCATAAAAACGTCGCAGTCTGCTGCTATATCATCCCAAAATATATATTATCTCACCACACTCATTGTTATTACAACGAATCATTACAAACACTAATTCGTCAGAATTTCGTGATAATGTGCGTTTCCCACAATGTTTTTGATTAATTCAATGAACCTAATATCGTACACTTAATTAATTTATCTTGTTAATATCGTTTAAAAAAGAGAAACGACGAAATATTTCTGTTGGTTTTTGTGATTCATTTATTTGAGGTTCAGATCAAAGCCATCAGCTGTTTCCTGTGTGTCGGAAGTTTAACGTAAACATGCAGGTTGGTCCAATAAATAAAATAAAGAAAATTTGGGAGATTATAAATAGTTTGAGTTTTGTTCACTAATCCGATTTGTTTCTAAAAATTTATTGATTTGTTTTCATTCCAAAATAATGATCAGATAGTCACAGTATTTTTATACCGTGCTATAAACAGACGTCTGGTTCTTAAAATATATATTTATCGTCACTTTTTAGTATAAATAATTAACACACAGTATCTATTACATTACTTGTCCACTTTTTTTTATCTTATTTAACCAACTTATATCTTATAAACACAACCATTAGACTATATAACGCTTTAGTCAGACCAAACTTGGAATATGCATCAGTGGTATGGACTCCTGAAGCCAAAGTTCATATTAATCATATAGAAAAGGTACAAAAAAGATTTCTAAGGTATTTATACCTTAAGAAATACAATGTGTATACTCACCTTACGCCATCAAAAGAGTTGCTTCAAACATTTGGCTTGCAGTCATTAGAGCAAAAAAGAAACATGCATTGTGTTGTGTTTATTCATAATATCATTAACAATGTTAAATATAAGACATGTGGTTTGATCAACTTAATAGGTTTCATGTGCCAAAGGTCAACCTAAGGGTAAACAGTAATGACCTATTTTCTTGTAGTCCATATAATTCTTGTGAAATAATAAACTATATGCAATATCAGTGTAATGAGTTAATAAAGATCTGTGATATAGACCTCTTTACCTGTAGTGTAAGGGATATTAAAAAATGTTATGAATATATAAGTAATGGATTGAATTTTAAAATTTTATTAACTTGTGTCTTTTTTTTTAATGTGTTTTACTTTCTGTGTTTTTATTTTGTACTTGTGTGTATATTGTAGTTTTTGTGTGTATATTTGTATACCAAGTAATGAGCACTCTTACATGTAATTACTACTTAGGTGGTGTTTGTAAGTTTTAATAAATAAATAAATAAATAAACCTATTTGTTTAAAACACATGATCTTGATCGACTTGACTGCGCATGACCAGATTGGTTTGGTTTGCTGAATGATTAATGGCATTTAAGGTTAGTTAACGAAAGTTTTAGAGAAAATAGTTTTACATAGTTTTTAGTTCTCATCTACATACGAGTGATATGCTAGAATATATAGGCAATTTTGTAATTCTGTAAATCAATAACATCACCGTTATGTGGGCATGTAATCTTATGCAAAATCAGAGGCATTTTGGAGGATTCTCCTAATTTCCTCAAGGAAGAGTAATAATATAGCAAACATGAACTTGTCCCTCTGGTGGTACTAGATATTTTCTCACATATCGCTCGACGATCGTCGTTCAGATAATATGTCACCAGATTGATGCTTAGGTCTCCAGAAAATGTTTTCCGACACTAAACTATGATCTAAGGTCTATTTACCACGAACCTCAATTAAAGCCCGAATAATTTTGCCAAGTGAAGTTTTAATTTTAATAAACGATATTAAATATCTAACTATTATAGAATTCAAAGATCTACAGCCACCATTTCAATCGCTCGTGTAATAAAAACTGCTAATATATAATCAAACAAGTACGTGCTGACTCTTCAAGTGTTCTACTGAGTAAATTTGTATTAATGTTGCGCCATACACAAACATTGTTGCCAATTAATGCACTATTCCTGAAATATATATTGAAGATAAATTATTCTAAATAATAACTCTCTAGCTACTATAAAGAAACAGTGATTAGAAATTATATGGCCCAACAGTTGACAGGATCACCAGACACTATCGAATTAGAACAAATGAAGAACTGGAAACCTTGTATAACCAACCAAACATCATCAACGAGATAAAAACCCAGAGAGTGAGGTAGGTGGGACAGGTGCATAAATCAAATTAAGAACGGTTCATCAAACAGATATGGGAAGAAAATCAGACCAGCAGGAGACCCATAGGCAGATCTAGATTCAGGTGGAGCATTGCTATTCGAAAAGGTTTGCATGTCATGGTAATACACAACTGGCGAGAAGATACGATTGACCGAAGTAAGTAGGAGCGTACAGACCCACGAAGGGTTGTGAAATCAAAGTGAAAGAGAGATATAGAGAGAGGAAGAGAGTAACTCTGTATCCACTTCTATATTCTTTTTTTTTATTGCATAGCTGAATCACCCATCTAAATCATCTATCTGTACTTTAAGAACTGCATTTTATATATTTCTTTATATTTTTTGATTTTTCTTGTGACTTTTTGTATTTCCTTGTTCGTTATAATAGTCGACAAATATACGAATTAGCTCCGCCAAATCATCTTTGTGTGACGTTCTTTAAATAAATGAATAATCTATTTACTTGCTTTTGAAAGTTGTACCGCGTCCACCGCTACACCGCTATAATCATCCAGAAAAAGTAAAGTAACTATACCTCGATCTATTTAAATATTTTTCTCTAAAAAGGCTTACCTTCTACATTCTAGTCATTTTTATGTATGAAATTAAGGTGTGAAGACCGATTTTCGCCGCTGTTGAAGAAGAAATAACATTTGTGCTACGGTCTCTGTTAGATAAATTGACCAATCTTAATTTAGTAAGTGAAATGCATTTACTATTTAATATGTCCTCTGAATTTTCTTATTTTCACATTTTTACCTTATTGTTTGTCCCTCCATCGACCCGAATTTCATTGTTACTATGTTACAGGGTTTAAGATTTTCTGACTGGTGTAATGATCAAATTTCTTCTTAATTAAGACCCGTACTTCTTGATACTTCAGCAAATTCCTTTTACCGTAGCCCATCATCATATGGAATTTGAGTATGTCGAAGGCTATATCCAGTTACGATTAACAGATTATGTAAATTGTTGTGAATGCATTCTCTTTTTATACTAACCCAATTCGAGTGATGTTACTTCCAGGTTAAGAAAGTTTATAAATTCATATAAGATACTGTATGTAAAGTACATTCATTTAGCAAATTCCCATCAGTAAATATGAGCACATGTTGATATTCGCTGTCTCATTCGTCAAGAGACTATTAAATATAATTTATTACCTTAAGCCGGACAGATTCTCATGTTACAGATCCAAACTTAACAGCATTTTAAATTCAAATTGTATCGTGTTGATTTTTAGGTTAATATATTGTGTTATATTTATGTTATTAGTTATTGTTAAATTATTTACTGGTCGTGTTATTTTTTAGAGTTTAGTTTAATTGAGATATAATGATTAAATTTCGAAAAATTCTTACACTAACAGTTTCAAAACTAAATATTTTTAAAAATTATATGATACACATCAGTACGACCCTGTTTGGCTTTCACGTGCTTATATTGACAATTGGGAATTTGTAAAATGAATAGGGTTTAGTTACGTTCTAGAATTTAATACTTTAAATATTTTATTATAAACAGTGCATACTTTATAACGATTTCCTTTTCTTATTATATAATATAATTTTGTGCAGTTTCTATTTTAAACATGTTTAAATCAAAATGGATTAAATAAACGTTCTTTTTGCGTATTAAAGTTGCTTATAAATTTGCGTGTTTTATTTTTAACAGTTAATCCATTGCAAAGAGGACTATAGGAGCATTATAGGTTAGTTAACACCGTTCTCATGTTTCTATGATACTTTTATTGGTATTTGATTACTCTATTTGATTACTTTGTGACATTTATGATATTTTATATTTTACATATATATTTTAAAGTGTATAATTGATGATATTTGCACTTGTCTTTTTGTCTTATGAATATCCCATTTCGGTTTTTTTGAAATCTGAAAATTTAAAAACAGTGGCGCCCCTTTTTAAAGAGATGTTCTGATTCCTGCTCTTTCTTGTTATTTGTGTCAATCTTTCTTGTATTTCTCACCTCCTCTATGAACGACCTCGTCCATAATCTCCCAGCAATCAAGTGAGCAACGGTGCTTTCCAGCATTTAGTGTATCAAGTTTACTACTTAAAGTAACAAAATGTTTATCTCTCCGTTCACGTAAAAGTGTTTTTTAATTAATGTATAAAATCCTAATCATCATAATATCTTCAGCGATTTTATAGAGTTTACTATGTTCTTAAAAAAAAAAAATATTTTTGCCAAATGAAAGTAATTTTGTCAAACATTTTGAAAAAAAAAATGTTATTTTCAAAAATTTGTCGATTCACTTTTGATCAGGGAAAACGCTTTCCTTGATTATTATTCCAAAGACTTGGTTTGCCTTTGTTCCTTATAGTTCACGTATTTCGAACTTTTGCACAGCAGGTATTCAAAACTGTAGCAAATGATCAAATCCACGTAGGTAATTTTCGTTTCAACATCCGGATTGAATGCGGCATCACGTATTTGCCACCACCGCAGTTCGTGGATAAACGCGATAAATAAAAACTGCAATTGCGAGAATCTACCCTCAGAATCTCGCCGTGTTTTTTCATAAATTATTTTTATAGGGATTAGGCGAAGTATTTATGGATCTAGTTAGAGGATGGGTAAGATTTTCTCATAATTAGAGCGTTTACCTTACGTCTTTAAGGTGCTTTTTGATAGCAAGAAAGTGTTTAGTAATTAAGAAAGAAATTATGAAAATAAAGATAGAGATCATCGTCAAATGTGTCAACGAATTTTATGCAAATGGATAAAAAAAATCTGAATAAGACATTATTAAAAATAGAGTTTTGCATTAAGTCAGTGGCTTATCTATCATATCATCTCATCTATAGCCCATTATTTATTCATATTATGACTATAAGCCATTCCCATTCCTATTAGTCTACATTTTTTCCTGTTTATCGCTTGCCTTTTCCATATCTTCTGTTTAGACATTTTTCCTCTCCATGTTTTCACAATTGACACATTTTTTAATAACTATCCGTTTATGTTCTTTCTTCTTGCCTTAAAACACCTGGACGTTTTGTCAAAATTTTGTTATTCTTGTACTATGCTGGAGTTTAGTCCTCTTTTCTTATATTTCAGTAGGTACCTTATTTTTTCCGTCTTTGCAATTTTGTTTTAATGTTGGCTTTTTATTCAGTCTTTTCTGACTACAGATCTATTTGATATCTGTAGTATAGAATGCAAAAATTGGAGCAGGTATAGTTGAAAATATGGTAGTACAGTTCAGATTGGGAACTAGAAATTAGAGAGAACAAGGACTTATAGAGTTCTGCCAAGACTATGGTGAATATGGTGCTAAGAATATGGTGATTGCCAATACTTGGTTTCAGCTTCCTATATGTATGTATGTGTATATAGTATAAAAACATATTACTGACAATAGCTCAATAATGTTTGACACAAAACAGGTCAGAGGCTAAAAAAACAACGAATGAAAGAAGAAATACTACTATAGATGGAAGAAAAAAGAAAGTATAAAGGAAAAAATTTACAAAAATATAACGAAATAATACGAATAATTAAAAAAAAATTAAAACGGCTAAGGAAATGTATTTGATGAAACAATGTAAAGAGATAGAAGAAGTAGAAATAAAATACGATATGGGAAATATGCACAAACAAAATAACGAGAAGTCACAGAAAGACATATTAAAGATGAGAAAGGAGTACTGCTAATAGATTTACTTTAGAAATTAAGAAGATGGGAGCAGTACGTTAGAGAAATTTTCCAAGATGAAAGAGATGAAATCAAGAAGATACAAGAATTAAATCCTTTAGGGAGACAGAAGATCACAATAGACGGAATCAAATATGCTATTAAAAATTCTTAAGATAACAAGGCAGCTGGATTTAACAAAATACCTGTAGAACTGTTAAAACTAGTGGAAGAGGATAACTTGGAAGTATTGGCAGATTTATTCAACACGGTGTACTCCCCTCGTGCGATATTACCGGAATAATATCGCACGAGGGGCTGAAGTCAGCATTTATAACCATCTCCAAAAAAAAGCATGCAGCACAAGAGTGCTCTGAGAATTACTGTAAACGCTAAAAAACGAAACATAAAAATTACAAAAAAACCACAAAATATACACCACATATTAACAATTAATGGTAACGTAATAGAACAAGTATATAAGTACTTGGGAACTTTGTTAAATGAAATTAATGACCACAGTGCAGAAATAAACAGGCGAATACTTGGAACAGGATAAGAACAACATTTTGATCAGTGTATAAACAATGTGAGAGTAATGACTAGTGTTAAGGCAGGTATTATAGGAGGAGTGATCAATTTTATGTGGTGTAGTATCGTCTCAAGACTTACTGCTAAGACCTTATCTATTCTCTCTATTGTTAGAGTAGAAAACACTTATAGAGGATTAGAGCACAAAGAAAAATTCTCAAAGGGAAAGGTATAAAAGTTATTAGGATAAAATCAGAATAAGCTGAGCTCTCTTGAACGTTTTCAATGTTGGAGCAATTATATGTCTTTCGTCCAAAAATGTCAAATACAAGACACAAAAAGTAAATTGGTTAAAGAATGAAGCCAGAAAAAAGACACGTTTAAAGTCAGTACGGACGCTCAAACTCCGAGCTCTAACAACCGCACTTAACGATTAGTTGATATGTTAATAAATATATTATAAAAAATATCAATTTTAACGTCTGGGTATAATATAAACACTAAACACTTTCAAAAGTCTCTAATAACAAAGTTACCTAGAGTTAACAAAAAACATACCCATCATTTGGTAGCTCTTCATTTTCGCCGACATAAAAACACTTTCCACCAATTAAAAAGCACACAGTCGGCACAAGCACAGAATAAAAACAAAAACTAACACGGTTAAAAGTGAGAATCGGCACTACACAAAGCGGGAAATAAAAAAACAACGGAACTTATCTCTCTAAACCGAATGTCTAGCGCGTTATCACGTCCTAGCGAAACTGTTTTTGAGCACTAACTACTAACTGTGGATAGCGGCAAGAGAGTCGCTCTAATCCGCCGATTCCGCTGGAAATGCGGTGGAAAGTAGAGATGTGCGCGACAAACACAAAAGTTTAAGCAGTCTAGTTATCAAATTTATTGTCTATTTACGTTCAAAGCCATTCGGCACTAAGTGCAAGAGATCATTATGATACCTACTTAATAATGCTACGGATTTTTTTATGTACACTCTTACAGTCTTCGTTTTTTATCTTTTACCTGCTTTAACTTGTTTAACTAAAAAAGAAACGTTGAGGTAAATACATAACCAGCAATATTTGTTGCTTATTCATTTCTTTCAGTTTTTGCAATTTTCACTCATTGCTCTTAATTCCTCGCTTCCATTGCCCTTATTCCATGTTTTTGCCTCATTTCGTTTATTCTATCTATAATTTTTCTTTGCAATCTGCTGCTTTTCTTTTATATGGTCTATTTGCTTCTACAGTGGTGTTAAAAAGTCCTGCATCACCTAAGCTCCTTATAGTTTTTGAGGTTTAACACAAGTGTTTTGCATATTATCGCTGATTCATTTTAAGTTTGTGCTTGTAATTAACATTATCGGTATACTTACTAATGTTTTTTAATTATTAGCTTAAAATTCTACAGAAAAGGTTAAAATAATCTGATTGAAGGAATTTCCCATAATCCGAGAAAATTATGAGGTAAGTCGTTAAAGTACTATTAAATTGAATCGTAATGACAAATTTGCCACATATCTTGACTATATAAACACCCTAACACATTTATTCGCTCTTTGATTTTTGATAAAAAGGTCAAAATGTCATTCCAGACCAAACAAACTAAATTATCGGACGAAAAGCGTTTTGAAATTATTTTTCACCATAAAAACGACAAATCTAGTCTGTAATCAATCTACAGTAATTAGAGTCATTTAGAAGTATGCTGAACAACGAAAAATCGATGACAGACCGCGTAATGGCAGCCCAAAAGAAAACTTCTGTTCGGGATGACGCTGCGTTAAAAATAACAAGTCTGGCAGACAGAAGCCTTAATTCCACCCAATTGACGAAGCTGTGAGAAAAAGACTGCTTAGTTTTAGAGTTAGAGGATGTAAGGCACGGAAGAAACCACTGCTTTCAAAAAAGCAAAGATTGCACCGTTTAAATGGGCCAAGGAACATCGAATCTGGACAGCAGAGCAGTGACAGAGTGTACTGTTTAGTAATGAATCCACTTTCAATATTAATAATCATGCTGGAAATGCCTACGTCAAAATATTTTCTGGTGAAGAATTTTCTCCAAAATGTGTTCTTCCCACTATTAAACATCCAACCTCCGTTATGATATAAGATTGCATGTCTGCTCGAGGAGTTGGTCGCCTACACGTTGTCTCTGAGAAGATGAATGTTATCAAATACATTGAGGTACTACAGAACAAGATTCTGCGTAGTGGAAAAGACCTGTTTGGCGAAGAAAAATTTATTTTTTAGGATGATAATGCTCCTTGCCATAGAGCAAAATTGGTTAAAGCTTCGATGGAGAGTAATTAAATTGATAGGATGGATTGGCCAGCGCAATCCCCGGACCTCAATCCCATCGAAAATTTGTGGCAAATGATATCAAACATCATTTCCAAAAGCAAACCCACAAATAAAACGAAATTAATCAAATCTCTAATCCACGCTTGGCATCACTGTATTTCCATGGAGGAACAGCAAAAATTAATAAAGTCATGTCCAAAAGATGTGAACTAGTTATTAAAACAAGGGCTGGCCAATTAGATATTAAAATTAGTTTAAATTACTTCAATGTGATGTACAATATCGTCTTGATGTAAATAGGCTATTTTTTGTAATATTGAATAAAAAATTGTCAGAACTATTTTTTTTTTCATTCTTTTTGTTGTTGTTCACAGAACACGTGAAACAAACGGTCCAGAAAGCTAAAATAATTAGAAGTCAACTCTCATCATTACTAAATCGGAAGAGTAAACTGAGATTTAAAACAAAAGATAGGATGGCAAACTGTACAATTTTACCAACACTAACATAGGCCTCGGCCGCATGGGGACACACTTGCAAATCAAACTGAAACAAAATAGTCCAAAACCATATGATCAGAGAGACTATGAATATACCTAAGTACGTTCCATTAAGGTACGTATTTAGGGACTCGGAACAAAAGAGAATCCTGAGAACAATGGACGAAAAAGCACAGGTGATTTTCAACGATTTCAGGAACCACCCTAGTACAATATTAAGAGAGTTGACAGACTATGACAAAAACCAAAGGACAGTAATAGGCGGCCTAGACAGCAGTTAGCTGGATATAGAGAAGACCCAGAAGAATAGTGAAGAAACGATAACTATGCAGTAGTCGAATAAACGCAGTAACAGAAGACCCAAAAAAATACCCTATCCTTAATTGTATTTCTTTTATTTAGTTATTTTTAGTTTTATTACTTATAACCTTCTGTTAAACCAATCATGCAGCACCAATACTATACAAAAAAAGCAGAGTGAATGCAGCACCAATACTATACAAAAAAGCAGAGTGAATGCTGATCAGCAGCACAGGCAGAAAAGCTGTTCAGCTAAAAGGCCCTTCAAGTAGGTTAAAACGACCAAGTTCGCGGAAATTGAGCATCGAGATCATGTACCGACAAACGTGGGCTTGATGGCCAGATCCTTTGGGCGCTCAGCCGACGGGGAGAACAAAAATTATTTTGCCAATTCGGACTTAGGTAGGTGACTCGCTGTCCGGAACACACATTTTGGGACACAAGTCCAAAGTCATGTAGAAATTCATTCATAGATTGATGCAAAACAGATGATGTTCCATTACCCAGGGCATCTAAAGTAACTTTCAGTACAAAGCTTCCTCATTCGTTATGTCCTGCGATGGGGAGGGGTGGTTGGTTATAGCTTGGGAGTCACATAGGTTACGCTCCATAATGGAGTGGGACCGGTTTGATTTTCGGACATGTGGGTCTCACTGCTCCATTGGAACACACATGTCACTCGAAGATGGGGGGGGTTTTAGAAAAAATGTTGTGTGTGTGTTTCTAATAAACTTCCAATTTTAAAGCAATACAAGATATTTTTATAGAAAAGTATTATAACTCAAAATGGGAATGAAAAATATGAGTTGGAGGTGGTATAAGGGTTGGATAAAAACCTTATATTGTCAGTTAGTACTGAATATCTTTGTTATTCTGATGAAAGGTATAATATTTTATTAAATAATGTATTGCTTAAACAATTCTATCTCAATCTACAATTGTCTTTTTTAAAAACTTAATATTTTTGAAATATCATAATATTTTTCCCAATCAACGGTATATTTCTAGCTCGATTTCTAGCTGATATAGGATATATGATGATAAGAAAGTCTACCATGAAGATTGACTTAATATAGACGACTTCTGATAGTTTGACAACTCACAATTATATTATGGATTGAATTATTATACATTGAATTTCAATTAAAAAAATAACACATTAGCAGAGAGATGTCTATTTTGTTTTTAACTTAAAAAGCAATAAAACGGTCTTGTATTAGGATGGTAAGTTTTTTTTTGTCCCAAACTTTCTTGCATACCTATTGTTAGTTTTACGATATCGTTGTCAAAACGAAATTATAATACTTTATTAAGTTCCCAACCATTCAGTGACTACTTGTTGGGCACCTCCTTCGGCCAATCCAACTGCTGTTTCATCGAATTTGTATATTTTGGAGTAAATATCCTATCATGGCTTTAATAACACTAAACATATTTCTCTACAAACAACGAGTTTTTTATTACTGGTAAGGTTTTTATTTCAGAACATTTGTCTGTAAATGAATAAGTTTATTTTTCCGTCCGTAATAAGATATTTTATAGTAAAAAAACGAAATTGTCCCTTGATTTTATCGTGTATATGTTCATTCGATGAAACTAAGAGTGACGGAACTGTCCCATCTCTACAGGCGCGTCGCCTAAACAGTGGCCGCCACTACGTCTCGACGCCTGTCGTCACTAAACTTCCCTGAGCGTATGCATACGGCGTTTTGTAGGGATCCCCGGTCATCGTCCACGAACCAACAACCCATAGTATACAATTCGTATGTGAACGAGTGTCGGGTTCGGGGATTAGGCCGATCTGGCAAGATGAATCATTAGGGTTGTAGGATGTTTGGAGTGGTATGAGAAAGCTGCGTGATATAATGGATTATGGAATACTTGATATCTCTTGCTGAACGTGGACAATATGAGTCCTTTGTATTTAATTATTTTGTCATTGCGGACTGTGTGCATCTAACATATGCAGCTTATTCGCTATTATGTATTTTCTAAATATAAAAGGGTTAATAATATTACTATACCTTTTATAAAGGATTTTTAAATAAAATTTTTGATATTTATGGTATACAGCCAACCAAAGAAAATCCATTTTCTTTGCGAATTATAAAATTGTAGGTAGAAGCAATCCGGTACTTGAATAATATATTTTAAACAATCAGTATGTAAGATATTTTGGAAATAAGAAGTTGTTTACTAAGAGTATTGATTTTTCATTTTGTAGTTTACGAAACGTTTCTTCTTTTATAAATAGTTAATTTTAATAAAAATAGAAAATAAAGATATAAGAAGTATTAGACCTAGATATTTAAACAGAGATTTTTTATAAAGTTAGTTCGTTTCTTCCTTCTTTTTCTCTGGTCTTTATTTTTCGTCAGAATGTTGTGGCAATATGGCATTCGGTTGACTAGTAATATATATTTCTCTCTTTTTTCTTCTATCTTTCTCTTTATCGTTCTCTCTATCTTGCTTATATGTGTTTTAGCTCTTGTTCCGAATCTTTTACAAGCTACATTTCTCTCAACAATCAGTCTTTGCATATTTTTTTTTCTGCTGATATGTACAAAATCACAAGGACAATCACAAGACGGCAAGGCCTTCTCGGGCGCCAACAGACGAAATCCTTGCCAATCTAGTGCAAAGAAAATGCTCACGATCTGCACATGGAATGTTAAAACATTATACGAGGCCGGTAAGACTCATAATGCAATTAAGGAGATGTATAGATTATCAATAGACATCATGAGAATAAGCGAAATGTGATGGATGAACTCTGGGCAATGTGAAATTAACAATCATCACGAAAATAGAGTAGGTATAATCTTAAATCAAGAAACTTCCAGACATCTTAAAAGCTTTGTACCCATATCGCAAAGAATGCTCCTAATTCAACTTGATACCTACCCAATAACAACTAACATTATCCAGGTATATGCCCCTACAGCTGACAAATCAGACGACATAAGTGAAGCCTTCCATAATGAATTATCCAACACCTTAAAAAACCTTCCCAAAATGGATCTAACCTTGATTATAGATGATTCAAATGCCAAAATTGGTAGGAGATAATCGGGAGAATTCAAAGGACAGTTTGGACATGGAGAAAGAAATGAGCGAGAAGACCGACTGGGCGAATTTGTATCAGAAGAAGAGTTTGTAATTACTAACACTTACTTCAAACTCCCATACAGAAGATTATACACGTGGAAATCACCTCAAGATACTTCAGGTCACATAGTCAGAAATCAAATAGATTACATTATGATTATTAAAAGACGTACCCAGAAGCCGATATCAAGTCAGACCATAACCCACTGATGTGCAAAATTAGGGTCAGGCTAAAGAAGATTCGGCGTAGTGTCAACTTAAGACCAAAGTATACAATCAATGCGTACTCCCTGTTCTCACTTATGATTACCAAACGTGGACATTTACAAAAGCAAACATGGACAAAATCATAAAAACCCAAAGAGCAATGGAACGACAAATGTTGCACATAAGACTAATGCATGAAAAGAGAAACGAGTGGATAAGAAAGAAAACAAAAGTGAGGGATGTTTGTGAGGAAAGTGACAAGAAGTTGCAAAATTAAAATGGAGTTTTTCCGGACACAATATAAGACAAGAATAAGACCTGTGGAACAAAATTCTTATAAGTTGGAGATCGTGGGAATATAAACAAAACAGAGGAAGACCCCAAATTAGACGGGCAGATGATATCAATAAGCACGTTGGCTCTAGGTGGATGACTGTAGCGACAGACAGAGAATAATGGGAAAGGATTGGGGAGGCCTATGTCCAAAGATGGACCGAAGAAGGCTAATTAGATAGATAGATAAAATAACAAATTTGTTTTCTGATTTTTAAAGTAGAAGTGCCTTACAATTTCTTGTAAAATCAAGAATAGGATTTACGAAATAAAAAAATATTTTAAATTGGCAATTTCTTTTGGTAATTTATAAATATAGTACATTAAAGAAATTAATCTGGTAAATTTCCATTTATTATCCAGTTCATTTATTATTTATTTAGTTTTCTTGTTTGGAAATACCTATAAATGGAAGTTTAAAAGAGGAGACCACTGAATTTTGTACAATATTGTTTTCGAGTGAAACTTTTAGCATAAAACGTGCACTCTTAGGAACGTGTCCAATGCGGCATGATGCAAAGTTTGGTTTCAAACAGCATTTCTACATTTCCTGAGGTTTCAATTCCCTCCAGGATAGTGAGTCTGTGTTGCCGGCTGGGATTAATTGGTGTATATATAGCCATTCGCTCTAATGACTACGACACTTTCGTTATAAGATGGGCTAGGAGAAACTAATGAAAAGCAAAGAGTACGTATATACATAATATTTATATATATATAGTTATGATTCTTAATTTATAAATTTAGAAAAATCTTTTAAAAATTATATATGCAGGCATCTGTTTTAGAATTAAGATATAAAATAAGGATATTTTTGTAATCCAGTGAAAAGTGCGTCATAGTATTTAAAGTGATTTCAAGAACTGTTAATCCTCAATTGATTTAAAAGGACAAATATGGGTTATTCGCCAGTAATTTTTTTCTGCTCCAACGATCAGTGTCAATTGAACAAGCCTCGTATATGCATAATTCTTAATTTTAATGTTTTCATTAATAATTTTACAAACTTTTGGATCTCGATGGTTTTGTATATCTCTATAATTTAATCCGTAGGTTTAGGTGTAATTCAAAATAATTGTTTTTATTAAGAACTTTGTTTCTATGAATAGGTGTGAATATTTTCCAAGAAACGATTTTCCAAATCAAGAAATCTTTCGTTTTGTTCTGAATTTGTAGGTTTTGTTTCATTTTAATGTGTTCTTTTCATTTTTAATATCTTATTTATTGGGAGCTCAATGTTTTATTTTTTTATCGAATGGTACAATTATTGAAAATATTTTTAAAGGTGATACAAGAATAATTTAAGGATTTCGTAATGGCTTTGGAACAAAAGAAGGTCTATATAGTTTCATCACTCTCGCTAAAAAATGTCAAGATCAAGCTGATCTTTACGTCACATTTATGGATTATGCAAAAGCTTCCTTCTTCTTCTTCAAGTGCCATCGTGGCGAAGGTCGGCAATCATCATAGCTATTCGGACTTTTGAGACGGCTGCTCTGAAAAGTTTGCGTAGCCATGACATTCTACGCCTCCCTATGCTTCTATTTCCTTGGAACTTTCCCTGCATAATCAGTTGGAGCAAGGTGTATTTCTCTTCACGTGTCTTTCAATTTTCTTGTCTTAATTGTATTTAAAATTTCTATTTCTTTATTCATCCTTTTTATAACGTCTTTGTTTCTGTCCACGATATTTTCAGAATTCTTCTATACACGCACAGCTCGAATGATTCCAGTTTTTTCATTGATGTCGCATTCAAGGTCCAAGATTCCATTCCATAAAACAAAGTCGAAAAAGTATAGCACCTCGCCAACCTAACTCTTAGTTCCAATTTTAAATCCTTTGTACATAGCACTCTTCTCATTTTGTTGAAATCTGCTCTCCTTTTCTATTCTGATTTTGATCTCCTGAATGTAATCATTTGTGCAGTTAATCATTGTTCCCAGATATACATATTTGTCCACTTGTTCGACGTTAGTTCCGTTTATTAGAAGATTCTTGTTATTTCTTTGAGTTTTCGATATTCTCATAAATTTCGTCTTCTTGACGTTCATTGTTAGACTGTACTCTTTTCCATACTCCGCTATTCTGATCACCAGTCTCTGAAGATCTTCAATATTTTCGGGCTAAGCTCACAGTGTCGTCCGCATATCTAATGTTGTTAATGGTAACTCTATTTACCTTTATTCAAAAAAATAATTTATACTAAAGCAAAAGCTTTAGTCCAACTTAAACACAATATTCTCATAGAATGTCTAAAGGATTCGACAAAAATGATATTAACATACTGAGAAATTTTTATTATAAGCAGAATAGTGAGACAAGGCGGTATAGTAATACATTTACTATTACTATTTAATATATTAACAGAAGATTTATTTACACAAGCACTTGAACACTATACAGAAGGGGATAATATATAAACTTACATAACTATGTAATAAACGTAGAAGAAACCTTTGAGTGTATTCAAAAATTTAATTGAAACATATCTATTTACTGGATAATCTACTAACCGAACAACACGAACTTCACAACGGATTCAACATAGAACTAAATTGAATAAATTCGAAACACCGAGTATGTAATGCAATATCAAATAATTTGCTATTATTTCAGCCCCTCGTTTTAGCCGCTGGCGTACCGCACCACGTTGAAAATCTCAATCGGAATGATTTAATCTACACTCTAGATGTATGGGGGAAGTAAACAGTTTCCCCTGTTTCAGCATACAACTGGCTTTTTAAAGGAAAATATGAATTGAAGAGAGAGTAGAACATAACGTTTGTTAACAGCAGTTGTAATGGCTTAAAATAGTCGTTTTAAGATACCTCATTATTTCGAGTTCTTGGTTTAAGTAACACTTTAATAATACAATCTAGAATGTCTAACAAAAGGACGAGTATAATAACCCCACATTATTTTATCAAAATATCTTTAGTATAATAAACACATTTTAACATGCAATATTCAACTTAGTGTAAATTTTTCTTGTTTACCTAATCTCTCTTGCTTAAAAAACTAACGAATTTGTTATAATTAATAAAGAGGAAAAAATGGTACTATCATATTTTGTTTTTATTTCTTCCTAGCCTGTGGAATTTAAACTTATCTTGGTCTAGCACGTTGTTTCCTATTATGTAAATTGTTATCTTTCTCTCGTTAATTTATTATTTTACAAGTGACTTTCTAATTTAAGTCTTCTTTTTCTTGATGTGCCTATCCGTTACGAATGTTGGCGATCATCATCGCAATCTTTATCTTATCTGCAGCAGCACGGAAAAGCTGCAAAGATGTTGTATTGAACCAGATTCTATGGTTCTTTAACCAAGATGTTCTTCTTCTTCCTGGACCTCGTTTTCCAAATATTTTTCTTTGCCTGATGGCTTGAAGGAGAGCATATCTGGATTCATTTCGCATAATATGTCCGAAGAACTGTAACTTTCAGGATTTGATGGTGGTCAGTACCTCTCGGTTCTTATTCGTTCTTTTAAGGACCTCCTCATTTGTGACTCGGTCAGTCCACGGGATCTTAAGCATTCTCCGTTATAGCCACATCTCAAATGCTTCCAGTTTTCTGCACATATCTTCGTTCAAGGTCCACGATTCAACACCATAAAAAAGGACAGAGAAGACGTAGCATCGCAGCATTCTTACTTTTGTATCAAGAGAGAGGTTGTGACTCTTGGAGAAGGCCCCCATCCGATTGAAGGTGGATCTAGCTTTTCCGATGCGTGCTCTAATCTCCTGGTTGTTGGTCCATTCTTCATTTATTATGGTGCTGAGGTAGTTGTAGTGCGTCACTCTTTCTACGGGGATTGGTTGACGTAGAGTTGACCTTTTCTTGCTAATTATCATAAGCTTTGTCTTCTTAACGTTTATATTGAGTCCATATTGTTGACTGTAATACGTGATTTTGTTCATAAGAACTGGTAGATCTTCTAAGTTGTCTGCAAATACTATGGTATCATCTGCATATCTGATGTTGTTTAGCTGGTAACTATTTAGTAGAATAGCTTTTTCAGTTTCGTGCAACGCTTCGATAAATATTCTTTCAGAGATTGAAGATTAGAAGAGACAAAATGCAGCCTTGCCTCACTCCACGCATGATTTTCACATAGTCAATGTGTTCACCTTTAACTCTGAGATTTACTGTCTGATTCCAGTAGTGACTTCTAATTATTTTCAGATCTTGGTTGTCAATATCTGAAAATAATCTTTTAATTATTTTCAGATATTGAATAAAATTTTCTAACACATCAAAATTATAACAACTTAATTGTAAAAATCCACACATACAGATCATATGTTCCTAACGTGTTTTTAATAATGAAATCAAATAAGAAAAACTGTTTCTGTTCACAAAACCGATACCTTTTCAAAACACCTCTATCTGCCTATGACTGTTTTTTGAAAATTGTAAATCAAAATTTAATCTGCAAATTGACAGGGCTTTCTATTCTTAAAACTCTGCGTCTCCCAGTTCAAAGTACTCTCCTCCTGGGTCCATTTTTGCCCTTCGATAAGAGATCATTTCGATAAGAAATGATCTCTTATCGAAATAACATATTGACAATCCAATGCTGCTTATATCTCTCAAAATCTGGTGGCCTCTCAAAAATATATCGAAAGCCTCGCCTGAATTAATTTGTTGTATTAAAAAAAATAAACTGACAATTGTTTAAAAATATCTGCTTTGCACTGATTGGCTGCTACCACAAAAACTTCTTGACTTTTTCCACCATTCACTTTTTATCCAACCGACAAATCTTTAATAATTGAACGAAGAAAATCAAAACGACTTTTCTCTTCCAAATCTGGAATCGAACTTCACTTTAAAATTGTTTTCAAACTAAACCCTTCATTTTCTTTCATACCATATCCTAAAATCTCTTCCTTGGCCAATCAACAAACTCCAATAGAAAACATATCTTTCCCACTTCTGGATTGACAACAAAATCTACATCATGCAATGATTTGGAATACTCTGAAGTCAAACTATATTGTTAGCAGATGTCTTAGAAACCAATTTCTCTTTATTTTTCCTATTAAATTACTACTTAGCCTAATGCTAAATCTAAAAGTAAATAGCTAAAATCCTAATTTTTACTATTTATCTCTAGGTACAATCGCTGGCCAATAAATTTTAATATTAGGAAAAACTCGAATGTATACCCTGCTTAAAGAATTCTTGTGGTTGTTACTCGAAGAATTCTTCCAAGAAATCGAAGATGTGTAAATCGCAAGACGCTAAATCGGGACTATAGGGCGGATGCTCTGATATCTTTCATTTCTTTCGTTGTAGATTTTTTTTTAACTACTTTAGCAACATGAGCTCGATTATGGTCGTACAAAGAACACGTGAGAGCTTCCTTGGACATGTTCGCTTCACAATGAAAGTCATTACAGTTTTGCCTGTATTCCATAAGATGTTGCAAATCCATTTGAAAACTTTTTTGGTCCTCTGACAAAACTCCAATCCTTTGCGCATAAACCTTGCTGTAATCCAGTTTCTGTACGATATTAAAGATAGATCCTATACTCACACCAATATTCCATAAAATTGCTCTGATCAAAATTCATTGATTTTCTCTAATCAAGCTATTCACAGATGCAATATCTCTCTGTGTTGATGCAGTACTTAATGCACCTAGTCGCGGCTAATGATTCATCTTTTCTTGTCTACTCTTAAATTTTCGAGATGAGTTGCAATACACTGCTTGCATTCGTGTATGAATTTGCAATGGTTGCAAACTGTTGCTGTACATAACGTACATGACGTATTTTTAACAGCAAAGGCCATTTTTAAGTGACAATACATAAAATTGCAGTACAATACAAATGATACGAACTGATCATTGTGACGTTTACAAACATAAATAACATTCCAGAATGTGTAGAAAGCTAACCTGACCAAGATTGGTTTTTAAATGGACAAGTGTATACCTACATCTTGGTATATTTCAAAATAAACCAATCACGAATGTAAAATCATTTATAAAAGATGTGGAACGGGCTGGGTTCCTCTGCACCGTCCAAGTGGGCCGAATAAATACTTCGACTGGGTACAAGTAATTATAAGATATAATTACTTCGGATTAGCCTTCGATTTGGTATATTTCCATTAAGCGGTGGCTCTTTTTGTTACATGGATTTAATTAAAACTGCTCTTGCTCAGTAGAAACGTATTTTGATTATCAATAGTATACCCTTAATTGTTTGACAAACAATATACTAATTACTATTTATTTGCTCGTTGCTTGCTTGATTAATAAATATTATCACTTACAGTTATTATTGTTAAGACGTGATCGGATGGTTCTGAGCGATGCGTCTTCTCGGAGAGTTGAACGTACAAGAGAGAGAATTGTGTGCAATCTTTCGTATCGTCAAATTTTGGTCTGTAACAAAGGGTGGTTAGGGGTAGGACGCGAGGGCGCTGTTGCCAGTTTGGATCAAATCCGAACAAGATGTAATAGGACAAAATAACATAAGGAACATATAATAAAATAAGGAACAGATGAAATATGTGACCTAGTCTTGGAAGACGACAAAGTCAAAGGCGTGCAATCCTGCAAATATTTGGGGGCCATTTTCAACAAGAAGGGCAGAGCAGCGACCCGTGCCTTAAACTCAATTCTCTGGCAAAAAACAATTCGACGAGAAACCACAATTACGGTACACATTTACGGCAGTATAGTCCAAAGTATTACACTTTACGGTTCGTAAGTATGGGACGTCACCAAAGCTAATAGAAACAAACTTATGACAACAGAAATGGATTATCTGAGACGAAGCTGCGGTAGATCGAAACTGGAGAGAGTTGGAAACGAACAAATAAGAAACGAAATGAAAATGGAACGAAATTATGACATAGAAAGAAAACAATTAATCTGGTTCGGACATGTTAAAAGAATGCCAGAGTACAGATGACCTATAATAGAAGAGTACTGAAATGGATCACTCCTGAAAGAAGAAAGAGAGGACGACTACAGAGAAGTTGGCGCAACGATATTGATGAAGCAATGGCGGCAAGAAACTTAGAAGAGGCAATTGCATATGATAGAAAAAGATGGAAATTGGGGGCGGAGAAGCGGCGACAGCCGTAATAAATCCGTTATAATATAGAAAGCATAAGTAATAATCATAGTAATAAGCTAATTATTTTGCTTGTTCATCTACCATTACAATTTGAAGATTTAATAAACAGTGACCAAAAAAGTTTGGTGAATAAAAATGAATCGACACTGGGCGACTATTTGACTGACTACAAAGACCGCGTCGTTACCAGAACTTCCACTTCTAAATCCTTGTTGTTTATGTCATATAAGTATTTTTGGTACTTATTCATTAACGAGTAAAAATGTTTATCCTTTTTATATATGTATTAATACTTTTTTAAGGCCCACTACCAGAGGCGTCAAACAAGGAAACGCAATATCACCAAAGGTCTTCACTGCAACTGTAGAAAATATATTCAGTAAATTGAACTGGCTGAACAAAGGAATAACCGTTGATGGAGAATACCTCAGCCATCTAAGATTTGCAGACGACATCGTTCTGATTGCTAATAATCCTGCAGAACTACAAGAACTTGTAAGCGACCTAAATGTAGCTACCAATAAAGTTGGCCTAAAAATGAACTTGACAAAAAACAAAAACCATGTACAACAAGCTAGTGGATGTCCAAGATGTAATAATAAACCAAACTGCACTTGGAACAGTAGACAATTATGTATACCTTGGACAATTAACACATAAATCTGGCTCCTTACTTCCAGAAATTAACAACAGAATGAAACTGGCTTGGGCATTTTTTGGTAGAAATGCAGTTATATTCAAATAGGAGATACCAATCCACCTGAAGAAAAACGCATTTGATCAGTGTATACTACCAATCATGACATACGGCTGCGAAACTTGGACACTAAAGAAAGGGATGATATCAAAACACAAAGTCACTCAAAGGTCAATGAAGCGATGCATGCTAGGTATAGACAAAGAAAGATCAAAAAAGAATAGAACTGCCAATAGGTGGTACACTAGAATTACACTGTGATATCTATTAAAGAGGCGTCAAGAGACCAAGAAGATGTCCAAATTTAAGATCGGCCTATGACATAAGGAAACAACTCAGTACAACATGGCACTTCTTCTTCTTCTTCTTCTTAGCCTTCTGTCGTCCATGTTTTGACATAGGCCTCTCCCAACTCCTTCCATCGGTCTCTATCCTGAGCAACATATTTCCAATTTGTTCCGGCTATTCTTTTAATGTCAACAACATGGCACAGAAAAGTGAATTTTAGACAATCGTGAGCAGAAATAAAGAATGACTATGTCAGGGAGGCTGCACCATAATAGGTAGAATATGCCGAGAATGATGATGATGATGACTTTCTTTAAGTTCAAATGTAAGCGAAAAAACATCTTAATATGCTTTTTTTTTTTAGCTTTTTACGTTATAAAAATTTCATTTTGTTTGAGTTAATTATCATGGTATATTTGTGGTTAATTCTAAGATAATAATGTAATTAAAAGACTCCTTATTAAGAACACAATATTTTTTGGCAGATATAATTTAAATAGGTTCACTTTCAACTAAAACTTTTAAAACTTTTTTCCTAGAGAATTTTTAAAACGTTTCGATATTTTCCCTAAAGACTCCAAATTAACACATTAATACAAAAACGAAAACTCAACATGTGAGGTATTGAATCATATGGTGATGAGTCATTTAATTTTCAGCCTAAATATTTAGTAGGGGAGAGACCGATGCAAACAGTTACGCACCCCATTTGGGAGACCTGTTCAATGATCACTGTTACGCACAATGCACAAAGTCATAGGCGTTTTTTAGTACATCCAAAAAGGTGAAAATAAAAAACATAGTTTAATAGAAGCTTGTATTGACAACAATTCCTTCAGGGCATGAAGTCCCAAATTTAGTACATAATTTATACATTATCATTATTACTTTTAAAACATTTATATTGAATAGCACGGTAGACAACGGGTCTCGTTGGCGAACACCTTATTTTACTTCTAATTCTTCTGAGACTGTATCATTGCATTTCACAGCACAAATGGTTTATCTAATTGTCATTTTTACCAATCTTACTATCCTTTCTGGCATTTGAAATTATTTTAGCGTTTCTATTAATTTGTTTCTGTCTATTGTATCGTAGGCGGCTTTGTAATCAATGAAAGGTACTTGTTGTGAAATGTTGTATTCATATTGATAAGGACTTGGTTTAGCATAAAAATTTAATAAAAATTTAATTTGATTGTCCTTAATATATTTTTGTTATAATTCAAACAATACAAAAATGAGACTTAACCAACAAAATAGCTCTCTAACGTTTTATTGTGTTTTATTTTGGATAAAAGAGTATATTAATAATATCAGTTAGCCCAAGACTCCAGAACAGATCAGAGGTAATGTAAGTCGAGAAAAAACTTCACCAGCTACAGGGGGTCATGTAAGATGCCCCCATCTTCAGTTTTTAATAATCAATAAGTTAAGTCTATTGCATTTACCTTGATAAAACCATGAGGATTATATTTTAATACGGATGTCCTTCGAAAGTTTTTTTAAGTGGCCATACAATGTTTTTTAACAACTTTTTATTTAACTGATGATGGAATGATTTAATTCCGAAAAGATCTTCTTAAAATAAAAATTTAAGCTTGTAATAAGCAATTTTTTTATACCTTAATACACACGAACACCACGTGCTTTGTATTCAACAGGTATACTAGCCACTCCTGGATATTTCCACTTCATGGTTTGTTCCAGTTTCACTTTTAATTTTATATTAATAATATTTCCTAACAAACCCTCTCTGGGTCCGCTCAGGTACAAAAGACGCAAAAAGACCGATAGGGTATTGGCGTATGTGTAAGCACAAAAAGGGAGTCGTACAGTGATTCATTGTATAGTCTTTAATTACTTCGAGTGAAACCCTGTTTAATTTTGTACGACTGGATAATGAATAGAGACAAAAGACAGGGAGTTACAATGCTGCAAACTGTACATAAATCAAAACAATAAAGACATAGTATAACAAAAAGAGGTGAGCTTATTATGTCGAGATCTTAAAAACGGTTATTACTATTATTAGTCAACCCTGAGAGATGTAGGGTAGGAATCTTGAAAATCGATTAATGGATTTTTATAATGGAAAAATATAATATTGCTCTGAAGCTATTTTCTTGCGGCATCTTAAAGCAATTGCTACTTTTATTGGTAATAAGCACAATATTAGTTTAAAATAAGTTTATTGACGTTTCAATTTCCACTTCGGAAATCGTTCTCGAAATACAAAACAATAATAAATTAAACAAATTTTGTTTTTTGTTACTAGGCAAAAAAATCCTTATAATTTAATTTTACCTGACTAATTCATATTGACAACTCAGACATATATTGTACATTTTAAAGTAGACGACTTTAAAATAATATTGCCAATATAGCTTAGTTGCGTTCCTGGGGCGACTTTATTGTAAAATAGTTCATTCAATTTTTAAATATTTGAATGTTGACAAAAAAGGTATAGCCCTAAATAACCGAAAAATACAAAAGAAAATAGAGAAAGCAGAGCAAAATGACTTGTAAACAGAGGGGTATGGTCAAGAGTGCATTCTTTCTCTATTAATTTTGGACTTGAATTTAGAGGATATTATGGTGCAGATGAATTGCTTGAAAAAGGAATCTATAATAAAGACGTTTGAGAAGATTAATGATCTGCAGAGATACTTCAAAAAGTTTAGACGGTGTACAAAAAATTTTAATTGGGACTTTAATTCGTAAAAATAATGTCTTCGTATTGAACAAATCTCCAAATTTTCCAAACGTATGAAATACAAATCATTTTATTCTATGAAGTATTTATTTAAATTTCACCAAGAAAACATCGTATCTATAGTAAATAAATAAAGCCATAATTACAGTGATAATAATTAAAAACCCAATAAGATAAAATTTTGAAAGTTTGTAATTGCAAAATTAAAATCCCGTTGTGATAAGGTATAAAAGTTTAACATTAACAAATCGATAGCTCTGTTAAATCTTTAAAATTGCTTCAATTCGATATGAAACATGCTAAACATCCTAATGGAACGTATGAATAAGCAAGAAGAATTCAATAAAACAAAGTCAAAACAAACATGTCATAACAATCGCAGCTTGTCGATTACATATACAGGTTGTTGCAAAGGTTGATATATATATTACATATAATTTATCAACCAAAAATTGCCAAAAACATAAAAAAAGAAAGAAATAACACTAACTTTTAGAACAAACAACTTAGGCAAAAATATTAAGAACAACAATAGCCAACAAAGAACACTTACACAGTGGTGTATACAAACTTAAATGTGGCGACTGCCCAAAAACTTACATCAGTCAAACTGGTAGAACTTGTGTCAAACGTATAGCAGAACATAAAATGGCTTTCAATAATAGAAAAACAGATTCTGCATACGCACTTCACGTTCTAGATCATAATCATTCTTGTAATGACGAATTTCAACTCCTTCACATTTAAAATAAAGACATTAACCTATCTTTATCAGAATCTATAGAAATTAACAAAAAAATATAGACATTATTCTGAATGACCAACTTTAGACAAACAGTTCGCCCCTTCTCAACCTATTCAGTTAAAGACTATAATAGTGTAAACACGTACCAAAAATAAATCACTTGAGAAAGGCACTCTGCCAAAACAGCTGTAGTGATAAGATATTATAATAAATTTTGTGAAAGCTTTGAAAACAAAGTTTTCAGTGTTTTATTGTTATATTTAATGTTTGTTTTATTGAGTTTATCGAGGGTTTGGATTAACTGACATTGCATCCGCTATAGCCCTTGCGCTTCCATTTAAAATTGTTCTACCCCAATTCTAGAAAAACAGACTTCAACATCATCCTTTCATCTTTTTCTGTGATGGTTTCATCTCAAAAACACTGTCTTAAGCATGTTTAGCATTGCGATGTGTGAGAATTGAAATTATTACCGATCGAGCTTTTGGAACAAACCGCTAGTCCGGCATTTTTTTACCGGGTACTAACGACTTTGAGTCCTAGTATCAACAATTTCCAGTTCGGTCCATTACAAGTTAAGTAAACATTTCTGACTTCGTTCATCGCCAAAGTGGAAACATGGTTTTTTTTGGGATTTTTATTGCTGAGAAACCAAACAGTGTTTCTTCTATTAAAAGAAGCAGCCAGTTCACAGTGAAATCAAGTATAGTAACAAAGAAATTCACAGTAAATTTTTACCTTTTTTATTCTGTTTCAGCAGATAACTATTAAGCTGATTTTTTTCGTTTGGTGGTCAATATAAAAAAGAAAACAAATCTCATTGTTTTATTTTTCTTCCACATGTAGCCAGTGCTGTGCAGTACTAGTTTTTTTTGAAGGGGTACATACTGTAATTTTTTGCATGTTTTCATCACTATTGTTTTTGTTGTCTACCACATTAAATGTTACATATAGTTTGTAAGAAGTAAACATTTTACATATCCTGATATAATGAGCCAGGTAAATTTTCAATTTTCATTTTTAACAATTTTAAGTAACAGTCAATATTAAGATCATTTTTAAATATTTATACCAAGTTATCGAGAAAAGTTTATACTAAACTTATACTTATTATTTAAGAAGGTATTAAATTGTAATGAACATTTCTGTTTGTAAGATCTAAATTATTAGGCCCAATTAAATCTATGTTTTGGCTAATAATAAATATGGTTTGTACGTACGTACCAATTTTGTATTGTTTAATTTCCCTAATCTTTTTTCTTAGACCACCTATAAATAATTGTTAGTAGGTTTGCTGAGCGAACATACGAGGTAAGTGTGATAGATTTGTCTATAATATGTATATTGGTTATTGTTTATTGTTATATATGTATTTTGGTTTTGAGTTTTCTTTGTATCTCAAAGAGAAGACAAATTGGCGCCCTTTTGGAAAATTATTTATGATTTTTCTTTGCACTGTTTACTCCATATTTCTGATTTAGTTCTAGCAGCTATTTTCTTTGTAACGTTTCTTCTTTTAAATTTTTTTTGTTTGTGTGCTAGTAAGAATATTCATCACACTGTCCATCGTTTGTTCTGCTACACCGTAGCACCTAACACCTCCAAAGCTGGTTAAATTCCTTGTTTATCAAATTTTTTAGAGCAGCAATAAACAGAATTAAAATACTCATGACAGTCACTAAAAAAAAACCGGAATTTTATAAGGAAGGTAACGTATTGTTTGGTCAAACTTTTACTTCCAAAATAATCTTGCGTGTTTCCTTTCTACGTCAAGATTCCTTAACCAACATTTTTTATTTTATTTTTAAAAGAACAAACCGGATAATGGGTTTATAGTAGTCAGTAACTTTTCAGTTTTTGACGTTCTGAATCTGTTCTTGTACGAACGGCTGACGCTGGCGTGAGGCCAAGCCTCTAAGCCAGAACTTCTGAGCTTCTTTTATTTTAGAAACAGTGAATATTTCTCGTAAAGTTATGGAACATGCACGGCATACTTTAAAATTAAATTCTGGGCGCATTTATTTTCCTTATCTTATAGAACCTTCAGAAAGCTACGGACATAAATTGTGACTTGATTGTTCTGAATTTATGGCCCTGGAAATTTCCTAGGTAGAAATATGATGGATTTGATTTTCGTGGAAATCTCTTTGCGTTTAAATTGCTATTGGAATGTATAGAGAATTTCATAGAACATGAACAACCAAAACAAATTTGTTCTCTTTGTTTAAAAAAATCTATACAAGGTGGAACAGAAATCAAACAAAGCCTTCGAAAATGTTAAAAAATGAAAAACTAAAATAGTAACAAGATGGAACCCACTGTAAGAGGAATAAAATGTAACAAAAATTAAAGGAAAAATAATAAATAATAATAATAATAACGTCGGGAAGCGGAAAGGGTTTTTTTTAACTGTTTAAAAAAAAAGGTTTATTAGGATTTACAGCAAAACTATCCTATGTCCTATAAAGAAAACTTACGTAGCAAAGTTGTAGGTAATAAAAAGATCTACAACAAAAAATTTTGAAATCTACATAGCAAGGTATATACTATCTGTATTTTAATCTGTATGTGTATTCTTTACATAAGGTAACCTAATCTAAAAACCCAAAATCTTATCGGTTATTTTGGATAAACAGATTAAGTTATATCCATGATAAAACTGTAAAGGTATTATTAATTTTGTCTTTTCAGATTATCGGTAAGGATGAATCTGTACAATCACAATAAGACAGATGATAAGCAACTGTATAGCATGAAAAAAATTAACAATAAATACAAAAAAATTGAGACTTTAACATCAGCTTTTTTCAAAGGAGTTTCAGATATCAAGACCGGGTACCAAGCAAGAACAGGAAACGTTCTTCAAAATGACAGCGGGCAGCTTATCACTGATAACAAGGAAATTCTAAAAACCTGGAAGGAATACTTCTATTAACTATTAAACGACCAATCTAGAAGAAATACATCAAACATAGAGGTACATACAGCTGAAATAGTAGAACAATACCCGACATACGAAGAAGTAATACAGGCAATTAAAAAAACTTAAAAATAATAAGACACCAGGTAGCGATGTTATACCCGCAGAGTGCTTAAAACACGAAGGAGAAGCGTTGTACAGTTCTATATAAAAGCTGATTGAAGACATTTGGCGAGAAGAAACAATGCCAGATAAATGGAAAGAAGGGGTTATTGTGAAAAAGCAATGCACTAACTACCGGGGAATAACACTCATAAACACCACCTACAAAATCTGTGCAAACGTTCTGCTAGAAAGAACCAAAACATACACAGAAGGAATCGTTGGAGATTATCAATGCGGATTTAGACCAAGCCGCTCTACCATTGACCAGATATTCACAATAAAACAGATAATGCTGTTCATGCAGGAACTTGGCTTTCCAAAAAAAACTAGTCAGGTTGATACGGATGTGTATGGAACGGTTACGATGTAAGGTGAGAGTTGGACAACAATACTCGGAGACATTTGAAATAAACAATAGACTAAAAAAGGGAGATGCATTTTCACCACAACTCTTCAACTTAGCTCTGGAACACATAATCACAAGTGCAAGAATCGAAAAACCGAATACACTATTTCATCGAGAAGGACCAAACCTACTACTGGCATTTGCAGACGATATCGATCTAATAGAAAAAATCTAATAGAAAATACACGATTAAGGATGAAGGAGACTTTCGTGAGGTTCGAGAAGGAAGCAGAGAAGATGGGGCTCCAAATCAACGAAAACAAGACGAAATATATGTATATGAGCCGCAAGAACCAAAGCAGATACAGAATCGGTCAGAACATCACCATCGATGACTTTTATTTTGAGCGCGTTAGAGAATTCAAGTATCTTGGAACAACAATAACTTAAGACAATAACGAATCACAAGAAATAAACAACAGGATCCAGGCCGGCAACAAATGTATTTGTTCCCTCCAAAACCTTATAAAATCGAAACAACTAACAAGACGTACGAAGATACAGGTCTATACAACCATCATACGACCCGTTGTGATGTATGTAAGCGAAACGTGGACGATAACAAAGGCAAACGAAGAGAGACTATGTGTTTGGGAAAGAAAAATCCTAAGGAAGATCTTTGGCCCTGTGCTGGATGAAGCATTAGGACAATATAGGAACTAACAAAGAGCTCGAAGAACTTTACCCAGACGCCAACATCATAAAAGAAATAAAGTCCAGAAGACTCCAATGAGCAGGACACCTCAGAAGACATTCTGACGAACGAACAGTAAGACTGGTGTGGGAGGAAGTCCTAACTGGAAGGAGACCACGCGGACGCCCTCGTCTCCGGTGGCGAGATAATATAGCAGGACATCTAAGCACTATGGGCGTGGAGAATTTGATGGAGGTTGCACCAGAAAACAGTGGAGGCATGTTGTCGAATCGGCTAAAACCCACGAAGGGTTGTAACGCCACGGAGTAAGTAAGTTTTATTCATCGAACTTCTATAATATACTGATAAGACTGCAATAGCTACATTTCGTATTTAAAGAGATTGAGAAAATCAAAGGAGGGAAAAGAAATAAATAAAGATGCCCTTGCATGTAATTTCCAGTCTGATTGCTTTCTCTACGATGCGTTTTTTGTAATATTTCAAAAGAAAAAAATTGATCAATTTAAAATAACGATACTAGAAATAATACATTACAAAAAACAAAGCAGACTAACTGATTTCGATAAACACAATTCAACTCGTTTAAGAAATGTGCCTGATTTGGTCGCAGTAAAAACGCATTGTCATACTGCTTGTATGCCTACTTTTTATAAGAAAAGAACAGAATCGAGGGCACCCATTCTGAGATATATGCCGAGACCACCCCAGAGAGAGGGCATCTTTAAGTACGGGGGCTCGTCCCTAAGTCGAGAAGCTAGCAGATCTACACAAGACGTCGTGATGAGCGCAACTAGGAAGTGCCATTCTCCGCGGTGATGCTTTCGTATATTTCTTTTCTATTAGCACCACGTCGTCACTTCGAGGATGCTGTCCTCGCTACATGCTATTTAACACATTTCAACAAATGGTGAGTGCGATTCTCTTACAAATTGATGAGAATTTATGAGTTATGCTAGTTCGTTTTCTTATTTCCAATCACATATATTTTATTTCACTCTTTATTGCTTAATACTTAATACTTAATCACCTTCTATTTTTAAACCTTATATGATATTATTTTCTAAATATTCTCTCGGTTCTTCTGTCAATAAGTTATTGTAGTGTCCCATTCACATTTGCAATTTTATAAATTCCCTTTCTTTTTATCTCAAAGAATATATATAAAGTCGAATAAACCTTTTTAAAGCATACATTTACTATTTCAATGGAACTAGTTGAGTGAACTATGATTTTGCCTAGCGATAAATTCTCTATATCAGCAAGTAAACTCTACTTACTCATTATCTTCAGCGGAAAGTGACACTTTTCTCTCACAAAAGCACAAACAGGTGAGAAGGGGGAAGACGACTCGTCTAGGGGGAAAAAGACTTATTGGATATGGGTGAGCAATTCGAAAAACAAATTTCTAATTTAGAAACTTATTTTTAGAAACAGGCTGAGACTTGTACTGTATATCGCGCAATTTGTATAGTAGATAACACTGCTTAACCGGAGAAAATAAGAAATGCGCATAAACCATATTTCTCAGAAAGAAAAATGCGTAGCTGGATTGTTAAAGTTCTGCATGAGCAACATTCCAAGAAAGTCAGCTAAGACCATGCCGACAATACTATTGGTTAATATCAGAAAAGAGGTTTCCCGAAACAGTGGGTTCCTTCTGGGCATTCAGGATCAGATTATTCCAACGAAAATTACCTAAAATACATACTTAAAGATAATATCTTTCAGGTAATTGGGGCTGCCAATTGTTTGTCAGAAGCGATTATAAAGAACGGCATGACTCACTAGGAAAAGTTTTCTAATCAAAAATTTACCAATAGCTTCCTCACAGTATGCTTGAAAATAAATACTACTGTTAATACTATACTTCTCAGACCAACCAGTGGCACATAATAGACCAAATTTCATAATAATTAATAAACTAATAAATCTTACAACTTTCATAGATGTGGCCATTCCTAACAACAATAATAATGTTTGTTAAATGTAACGAGACAAAAATAATGTACAAAAATGAGACATTTGAGATGCTATGTTTTCTCTGTGTTGTTGTACGGGGCGGAGGCATGGACGCTTACAGACACGACTATTAAAAAACTTGAAGCATTTGAGATGTGGCTTTATAGGAGAATGCTGAGAATATCATGGACAGCAAGGATCACTAACAAGGAAGTTCTAGAAAAAATGAAGAACGAACCAGAGATTGTGTTTACGATCAAAGGCATAAAATTGCAATATCTGGGACACGTTATGAGAAATCAGCACCGTTACTCCCGGCTGCAGTCTATATTGCAAGGTAAAGTCAAAGGTAAGCGGGGACCCGGTAGAAGGAGAACATCATGGCTGCGGAATTTAAGAACATGGTTTAAAAAAACCTCAACGGAGCTGTTTCGAGCCGCAGCGAGCAAGGTCATGACTGCCAATATGATTTCCAACATCCGAAACGGATAGGAACCAGAAGAAGAAGAAGAAATGTAATGAAAAAAGTACACTAAACTCAAAATTTAAGTTTATTTTTGACCTTTTGATTTTCACTTTCCGTGGAACGTGGAAACCGTTCTCAAAATACAAAACCATTAATAAATTAAACAAATTTTGTTTTTTGTTATTTCATGAAAAATTCTTCTAATTTAATTTTATCTGAAATATTCCTATTGACAATTCAGACATGTTTATATATATAAAAATCTAGTGCCACGATCTTTGTCCAAGCAATTTTTAAAAACTACTGAACCGAATACAATAAAATTTTGTGAAAGTGTATTTGTTGATCCATCTTAAGAGATAGGATACTTTTTATCGTGATGAATGACCCTTATTTTTTTGAATCGTTAATTCAAAATGTTTTACGCGACTTCACTTCTACAGTTTTATAACTATTTTATAACTATATATAAAATATCATAAAATATTCAACAAACGTCATTTTATGTTTTTATAACTTTTTTTATAGTACATCGAGAATGACTAAATCGATTTCGCTTATTTTGAGTTTGAAATAATTATTTAAAGTCCTAGGAAGGTCCTAGGTGAGAAAATGTGATGAAATTATAAAGAAAATAGTAGAAACGGTTTTAATTTCCCATACAAACAGTTACATTATGCCCTTAAACAAAATATTTTATTAGGACTCTATCTGTACTACAGTGGTAGTTCATTTAAACATAAAGCGACGTATTATTAGTATTTTGAGAATGATTTCCGAAGTCTAAATCGAAACGTTGTGGCTTATTCCCAATAAAAATAGTAATTAAAATTTAAACACAAAGACAATGGAGAGTGTGGAAAGTAACAAACAATACCTTTTATTCTCTGTACAAAACATAAAACAGTTGGATCTGTGTCAACATCTTTATAAGTTCAGATGCGAAAATTTTTGGCAGAGATTTTTTCTAGCATAGCAATTAAAATTAGAAAGAATGATCTGTAAAGCATAATAATAAAAAAAAGTTAATTTAGCATTAACACTACTATATATTCCAGATATATTAGCATGCAATTCAAATCCAGATATATTACCGCGACCGACAGCAAACGTTGTACGAGATAATGTCTAGGGTGGTAATTCTAATTAATGAAAAACATCGACCTTTACGTGTATGCTCGAAAATTTATTGGACGTTAATCCCAGACACAAATAAACGACCACCAATGACAGAGATGTATTAAAAATTGTAATGGCTTTGAAATTCAATCATTGTGTTTGAAATATACTGAAAGCCCAAATCTAATCAGGGAATAAAGCGACGACACGGCACTGAAGAGAACTAGATGGCTCGTTTTAATAAAGCTAAAAATCAAATAAGAACTGTGAGAAGAGAACGTTATTCCACCTAAATATTGTAACTAGTAATCATGTCTGTATTTTTAATTTGTTAATTTTTATACTTTCTAAAAAAGATAGCTTAAGGCCTTTATTTTAAATGTGAAGAATTTTAAATTAATTATTAAAAGAATGATTATGATAAATAAGGTGAAGTGCGTATGTAGAATCTGTTTTTCTATTATTGAAATCCCTTTTGTGTTCTACTATCTGTTTATTAAAAGTTCTAACAGTTTGACCGATGTACCACTGTGTAATTTTTTTTCTCTTATTGTTCTTAATATATTTGCCCAAGTTGTTTGTTTTTGGGGCTAGTGTTATTTCTTTCTTTTTTATGTGTTTGGCTATTTTGTTGATATCTTACCTGTATATACAATCGACCAGATGGTGAAAATACTAATTTCAGGGCTTTCGTTTATTCGTTCATTTGCTAATTTAAAAATTAGTATGCTAGTACATTCCCTACGTAATTTGATGACCCAATAAGACCTTTAGTTTCTTTTTATATAGCTCCACCATATAAACTTAAAAAAAACTGAGATTGTTATAGAATGCACTAAATTTTCACATTTTCAATTAATTAACAACTCCAAATTAATTTCATTTGACGTAAAAAATCTTTTTCCTTGTATTCCTCCTATAGAAATATTTGTTCTAGTAAAAACCTGTTAGACAATAATATTACAAATCCAATCATTACATCTAAAATTTTACATCTTCTGGAAAATTTGTATAAACGTAAAAATTAAATTTGTTGAATTTAATAATCAAATATATACAAATAACAGTGCAGTACTTATAATGGGTAATATTCTAAGCTTTTTATGGATTATCTAGAAACAAACATTTCAGAACATCTCGTATTCATACAGTTTTTATATTGGTGGAGATACATAGACGATGTACTGGTATGTTTTACAGGAATTAACAGGCAACTTGACCAATTCTTATCATATATCAATTTACTCCATGGTCATAGGCTTATGAAATATGGAGAACTGGAGAACATGGAGTGAAGAGTGTCAAAAAGCTTTCGAACAACTACAAATGGCTCTGATCAGTGCACCAATTTTAAGCTACCCTAGACAGGCAGGAAAATTTGTGTTGGACACTGATGCTAGAAACAGGGCAATACGAGCTGTTCTCTCCTAAATCCCAGATGGACAGGAAAGAGTCATCGCTTACTTTAGCAAAGTCTTGTCGAAACTAGAAAGAAACTATTGCATTACCAGGAGAGAATTGCTAGGCGTAGTGAAGGCTTGTAAGCATTTCCATAAATACTTGTATGGCAGAAAGTTCCTTCTTAGTACGGATCACTTCCGAAATCCAGAGGGCCAGATGGCAAGATGGTTAGAACGATTACAAGAATATGATTACGAGATCAAACATAGGGCTGGAAGAGTTCACTTAAATGCTGATGCTCTTTCGAGACGGTTATGCAGTGAAAATTGTAATCACTGTCTTAAATTAGCAGAACTACTATGCTCCGTGAGACCAACCACTGTCATTAATGATCAATGACAGCCTCAAGAGCTACAAGACGCTTAAGCAGATGATCCATGTATAAAAAGAGTATTGGATTGGATGCGTCGAAGTGAAAAACCTTCTTGGCAAGACATTAGTACATGTAGTCCAGAAATCAAGTCTTATTGGAACTAATGGAATTACCTAGTACTAAAAGTTCTGTATAGAATCTTTGAGAACACTGATGCTACACAATCTAAGCTTCAGTTGACTGTGCCTAAAAGTAAAGTGTCAGAAGTATTGGGTCAGTTGCATGAGGGTGCAGAAAGTGGACACTTTGGTATTACGAAGACTCTGTAAAAGGTTTGAGAACGGTTCTATTGGGTGAACTGTAAATACGATGTAAGAATATAGTGCCGGAAATGCGAACTGTGTGCAACCGGTAATGGTCCAGTTGGTAAAAAACAAGCACCCATGAAACAGTACAATGTTGGTAGTTCTATGGAAAGAGTAGCAATTGACATTGCAGGTCCATTCCCAGAGACAAATGATGGAAATAAATACGTGTTAAAGAATTCTTTCCCTTGGAGATTCACTTTGGCCAAGGGCGAAACTTCGAGTCAACCGTTTTCCAAAACGTTTATAAATTGATTGGTGTTAATAAGACCAGAACGACACCACTGCATACTCAATCAGATGAAATGGTTGAGACGTAAACCGAACGATACATATGAACGTACGATACGTACATACGAACACCTATCCAAAGTTGTATCAAAACATCAAAGAGATTGGGACCAGCACATTCATTTATTCGTAATGGCCTACCACTCGGCCGTGAATGATACTGCAGACCAGACTCCAACCTGTCTGATGTTAGGCCATGAAGTTCGTTTGCCCTGCGACCTAGAGTTTGGCTGCAGACCTTCCGAAGAATATGTTGCAAGCGAAGAATATTTCGATCGCCTGAAGTTAAGAATGAGCAACACTTATAATCTTGCCCAACAACACATTCAGTTAGCTAGTGACAGAATGAAAGATCAATATGATTCTCGATTCAAAAATGAAAGCTATGAAGCAGTTTGACCTTGTTTGGCTTTATAATCAACAACGTCGTCCAGGCTTGTCTCCTAAACTGCAAAGACAATGGGAAGATCCGTATGAAATTAAAAAGAGAACAAATGACGTAATATACCGAATTAAGAAGTTACCTAAAGGTAAACCAAAAGTAGTTCACATAAATCATTTTGCACCTTACGCCGGCTCAAATAAAACAGAAGAAGCACGAACTCTTCAACATGAGATCAAAGATAACCGGCGACCAAGCTTTAACGAATTTATGTCAAATAACGCAGAGAGAAAGATTGTTAGATTCGGCGTGACCAAAGGAGTTCAGCGGATATTTTTAGTGTTCCGCATAACGTCTCTCTAGCTCACTGTGTTGCTAAAGATCTTGAGATGTCTAAAGGATTCTCGTCCATATTCTATAAGAAGTTCGGTCGTTTGGACGAGTTAAAGAATCAGTAGCCTAAAGTTGGAAGAGTACTGAGATTAGAAAATAGTCCTCGATCTTTGCTGTATATGGTGACCAGGAAGTTGTATACAGACAAGGCAAGCTACGACCATATATGGCGTGCTCTAACTAATTTGAAGAAAATCGTGTGCAATTATGACATCAAGAATTTGGCCTTACCAAAGATAGTACATACACTAGAAAATCTGGATTGGAAGATTGTCAGAAGCAAAGCATGCTTAAAGTGATCTTCCGAGAAACCGGCGTATGATTTACTGTGTGTTGCATTAACCTGAAAAGATCGTGTTCTTTGAAGTCAGTAGACTGATTTCTTCTTAAGGGGTTCATGCAGAGCTGGAGAGTCCTGTAGACTCCGCTATCCAGGGCCAACACATAGAGTTGCTGATCGGGATGCTCAGATCTAAGAGGGGAGCAGTGTAATAAGCATGCTTTCAACGTAGCCCATATAACAGTTTCATCTCGAGAACGCTGATGTGTGTTCTCGAAGGTTCCGGATGTATCGACCGGGTGAAAGATCGAGCCGTCAAACAAGCGAAATAGAGGTGGACTATTCCGGATTATTCTAGTACATAATAACTTATATATAAGCCGCGCTGCTATGAGTTATAGCGTAGTTAATAAGCTATCATCGTGCTGTAAATTTATAAATAAATATATTTATATACATTAGAACCGCTGGTTTTATTGAAACACGCTACAGTACTCTTTAGATTTAATTATTTTTGTATTAATTATAGTACAGCTAATAACCTAAAGTAGTTGATACTGTTATCAATAAAATAAAATAAAAAAAACCATTCCAGAAATCATTATGGAAAAATAAAACAACAATCAACGCTACCAATCAAAACAAATCAAAAACAACAAAACACCAAAATTACCTATTTGATTTAATAATTCATACCCATATAAAAACAAGTATCTTTTCTAAATTGTATCGACCTTAGATTATCCCTAATTTAGTAGGTGAAGGTAAGTATTATCCGCGGCTAAATCGATATTCTTACCGCAATAAGGCCGATTTCCAGGAGGTGTTTATGTTTCCATTTATAGAAAATTATCCAGAAAAACATTTTTCGACGAGTAAAAGGTGAATTAATTGTAAATGTTAAAAACATTTAATTGAATGTTTAACTAAAGGCGATAAATTTTTTATTTATGTAAAGTCCTTGGACACTTAAAGAAACTTTTTTGTTTCTTTTTAGCTCTTATTCTGAACTGAATACAGTTTTCGACCATAAGCTCCAGTATAAATATATATTTGAAAACTCCAGGGGGCACAAATCTAAGATTGACTTTATAGTCACTAGTAGAAAAATCCACCCAAAAGCAGATTTTAGATATCCGAACTTTAAACTCAAGTGAACACAAACTAATACCAGCAAAAATAAGAATAAAAATAACAAAAAAACATTTTCTACTCTACAAGAGAAATGTACCAAAGGAGGCTAGCACACAAGATACAGCTGAAATAAATAGACGACATCGAAGATATAAACGCGAGCTGGGAGACAATTAAAAACAACATTGAAGAAGCAGCAACAGGAGTTCTAGGAAAACGCAGAGTCATACTGAACAAAACAAACAACAACAATACACCATGGTTCAGAAAAGAAATAAAAGAAAAATGTAAAGAGAAACGAGAGGCCTACAAGAAATCTGCCAATGCATTAGATGTGTTTGAAAGAAAAATATTACGTAGGATACTGGGCCCAATAAGTAAAAACAACAACTCTAGCACAATACACTAAACTGTAGAGATTAGGGTGGGCAGGACACGTGGTCTGCATGCATGAGAATAGAATCCCCACAAATTACTAAATGCAAGAATGCAGGGAAAAGACCTGTTGGAAGACCTAAAAAGAGATGGGAAGACGAAGTCGATGAGGATGCCAGGAACTACCTGGGAACGCGTTCATGGAAAAGAATAGCGGTAAATCGAAATGATTGGAGAAGCCTGTTGAAGGAGGCCAAGGCTCAATTTGGGCTGTAGTGCCATTGGATGAATGGACAAAAGTCTTAACCAACAAAATCAATAAACTAACAATTTTATTAGATGAATAGATATGTTATGCAGACGACGCCGCATTAATCGCCGAGACAAAAGACGATCTCCAAAGATTAACACATATCTTTAATACAACAGCCAAGAAATACAATATGATAACATCAGCAGGAAAAACCAAATGTATGATAACATCTAAATACCAACTACGATGTAAAATCGAAATTGATGAGAAAATAATAAAGTAGGAAGCAAGGTTTCGATATCTGGGAATAGCTATAACTAGTTACGGAGATGTTGAAGAAGCAGTACGATAACAAAGCTTAAAAGCAAGTAAAGCGGCGGGATCTCTTAATGACACAATCTGGAAGAACAATCATCTAAGACAAGACACTAAACCAAGAATCTATAAAGCAGCAATTAGACTATATTAACATACACGGAGGAGACAAGACCTGACACATTTAAAACGAAACGACTACTAGAAACAACAAAGGTGAAAATACTCTGACGGATATCAGGGAAAAGTCTGTTGGAGAATGGGGGAGAAGCGAAAACATAAGAAGAGCATGCAATATAGAAGACATAAATGGATGGGTTATAAAACGAAAACAGGAGTGTAACGAACACATTAGTAGAATTGCAGATGATAGGATAGTACGATTAGCACGAGATAAGTCACCAAATGGACGAAGAAGTATTGGCAGACCAAGAAAAAGATGGTGCGATAATTTAAACAATTTAGGAGGCTAATATTGAAGAAGAAACACGCTTTAAAGCCTACATACAAGAAGGAAGCAGAAGTAGATAATAGTCCAACCAGTCGTTTTACTATTATATATATTTCGGTATATTAATTGCTTTATCTTCGGTTAGTTTGTTTATGCAATTTTATGGGTTATGTTTTAGTGATATGGCGCAGCTTAAAGATTTGAGTTTTGTGTTTCATATTCATACTGTAACATGTCAAGAACGAAACATAAATGTGGGTACAAATAAAATAATGTATTTCAGAATAAACGTGGTTATACACTACAAGTGGCGACGGGAATATATAGTTTATTAAATATTTAATTTTTCAAGAAACTTTCTTCACATAATTTACCAGGAGTGACCTTAAAGTAAACATGGCGGAAGTTAAACCCCTTCGAGAATGTACGTCTACTGCGAGATGCAGTTTGTACACAATAATGAAAGGAAACAAAGCATTTGTAGGCAAATTGTTTATTACTAAATAGTAATAAACTTTGTACCTGTACTATTATATTAATAATACCACAATCTTCTCCCAGAATTGCGCAAATAACAACCCCTGGGTTCAAGTAAAATAGCCTGGTATAATAAGATTAAAAAATATAATCCATCTTCTATATAATAGGGAAGTTGCCCTAAGTATTATAAAAACTATCGAAAACATCTACCAAAATAACAAAATGGAAGTCAGAATAGATGGACAACTTACAGAACCTATAGAAATAGGTAGCGGAATAAGAAAAAGGGGACTTATTGAGCCCCATGCTCTTCAATTTAATCATGAATGAAATCGTCAAAAGTGTAAACAAATAAAGAGGATACAGAATGGAAAACAAAGAAATAAAAATACTCTGTTACGCAGACGACGCAATGAAGATAGTCTGCCCAAGATGGAGATAGTCTGCAAAGACTGGTCCACAGATTTAACATAAGAGCAAAAGAATTTAATATGACAATATCTGAACGAACCAGATGTAAAATAGAAATTGATGGCATGAGTATTAAACAAGTACTTAATGGAAATAAAATACCAGGCAATTACTTTCTCCAGCTATGGAGACCTAAACAAAGAAGTGAGTTCAAAAACATTAAGTACCAAAAGCAAATAGACCGGCAGGATACTTTAACATGACACATTAACACTGAGATGAAGTTAAGAATTTATAAAGCCAGTGTAAGACCACCAATAATGACATATGCCTCAAAAACAAGACTCGACACAGCCACAACGCAAAGGCTAATGGAAACGGCAGAGATGAGAGTACCGAAAAGAATTACATGATGAAATACGCTGAGAGTTCGAAAGAGAAGTGAAGACACTAGAAGAAAATGAAACGTATAATGTATAAATGAATGGACACAAAATAGAAAAAAAGAATGGAATAACTACGTAAGCAGAATGGAGGAGACCCGTGTCGCTAAAATAGTAAGAAATACGAAATCGGCAAAAGAATTATCGGACGACCGTGCAAAAGATGGAGTGACAGACTGCCATAGAGGTGTTAATATGCCAATGAACAAGCAGAATTGCTTGTAAAGAGGAAGAAGAAGAAGAAGATATTTGCATAATATACAGGATCTTGGTAAATACCTACAGCAAACTGCAAGGAGTAATTCGGCGTAAAAAAGTAATGGCAGTTTGCTATATACACGTAGAGGTAAAACGCTTAAATTTCTCTCAAATATTTAATCTAGTTTAACTACAAAAAAAATAAGGTTACTAGCTAAACAATGAAATGAAAAAACAAAGTTTAATGCTTTTCTTTCAGGAACCCATTAGGACGATTTTTGTTTAAGATAACTAACTTGAACCATAGAAAGGAGGTAAAATCATAAAGCAAAAAAACACAAACACTATGTGTATGTATGAAACTAATCTTTCAATATTCTAAGAATAATTCAACAAGACATCTGTCAGACGAAAGGGTCCATATTAGCTAATAAACGGACTGTCCATGTTGCTATAAATATACAGAACTTACATAAAAACAATCCTTCATCACACTGACAAACATCTAGACCATCTGGTTTAAAAAATCCACCAAGATCTTAGCACAAAGCATTCACATTCGCAGACTTTTATGTTAACCCCTTGTATTGTACTAGCACATGCCTCATTATGCAAACACGTGCGCCTGTCAACCCCCTAGTGAAAAGCTCATCTTGGTTAAAGCTCGAGGGTTAGATGTATCTTTAATCATACACAGAACACTTTGTAAAAGAAAAGTAAACTAAAAATATGCATTAAATGAATATATGCAGCAGCCTTAAGAAATTTGAGAGAAGATTTGATGGTTAATTCAATAAAATCTATCAATTTTTGTGATTATTGTGACCAGTTTGTTTCAGTTTATTTTATTTTTTGTAGGTTGCAATTGCAAAGTCTATTAATGAAAAGAGATTTAGTGAGAGTCCTAGTGGTCCGATGATACAGTGTCAATACTATTTTGGCTGCAGTTTTGGGCTTAAAAAAGCTTTCTACACCACGGTAATAAATTTTCAGAAATGTATGAAACCGCGAAGGTCACTCAGGTAGCAAATCAAGGAGAGAGGACTTCTGTTGAATGCGTTGTTGCAAACATCCATTTAAAAAATATGGCAATGTGGCAGAACACGTTATGCGACATTGCCAGATAAAATCGTCGAATAGTTGTTTATTTAACCCTTTAATGCCCAATCGGGGTCACTATGGGACCCCAGACATACATTTTTGGCTATAATATCTTTATTTGAAACATTTGGCAACCGCGCAATCAGGTATTTGTGTGGACGTGTCTCCTACGTTTTCTGTTAGTATACCACGAACATTCGTGAGGTGCAGTGGTCTGTAAGAGAGATTTAGATAAGTGGGGTCTCGCTGTGACCCCGATTGGGCATTTAGAGGCACCAGAATATTTTTATTATTTTTAACATTTTTCGTCAGTTTACATTGAAAAATGGACCGTAAGAGAATGAAAACGACAATAAGCGACCAAGAACATGAAAAAATTATCCGAAATATAGAAGAAGGGATATCAGACTCCGATTTCGACTATGAGATTACCGACGAATCAGATAGCGAAGAGCAAGATGTTTTTGAGGAAAATGTTTCGGAAACTGAGGACAATTTAGAAGTCAACAGTGACGAGGAATCAGATGCAGAACCTACCGAAGTAGACGATAATATTAGTGAGGTTAGTGGTCCAACATATACATCCAAATCTGGAATGCAGTGGAATAGCCTACCTTTCGTGAGATCCAAGAGGCAACAAAAAAATATTATAAATGTACATCCAGGCTTAACAAACTATAGTAAAAATTCCAACACGTTTTTAGACTATTTCAATTTATTTTTGACCGAAGAGATGAAGAATGTCATATGCCTTCATACTAATGAAGAAGCTGTTAGGCGTTATCAAGAGTGGAACGAAAAACATCCGAATAACAAAAAAGAGTGGACGGTACTTACCAACAATGAACTGGATAGCTTTTTAGGAGCACTTATCAAAGCTGGTGCTTTAAGGTGTGGGAAAGAATCGACACGAGAGATATGGTCTACAGACACCTCAATACGCCGGTCATTTTTTACAGCCGCATTCGCTAGGAACCGATTTGAAGAATTATCGAGTTTCTTGAGGTTTGATGACAAAGTGACCAGGGTGGAGCGGAAGGAACAGGATAAGTTAGCGGCGATACGAGTAATTTGGGACATGTTCGTCTCTAACTGTGACAAAGCCTTTGAACCATACGAACATATAACCGTTGACGAACAGTTAGTGAGTTTTAGAGGAAAGTGTCCTTTTAGACAATATATAAAATCAAAACCTTGCCGCTATGGGATAAAAATTTGGGCTGCCGCGGATGTTAAAACATCTTATTTATCAAAACTTCAGGTGTACCTTGGAAAACTACCAGGTGGTAGAATAGAGAAAAATCAGGGATTTCGTGTTGTGAAAGATCTGGTGGAACCATATCATGGCAGTTGGAGAGGAATTACAACTGACAACTTTTTTACCAGTGTTCCTCTTGCTCAATATCTTTTATCTAAAAACCTTACTTTACTTGGGACCGTCCGCAAAAATAAACCTGATACACCACCACAACTAAGTTTGACAAAAAGACCTGCGGAGTCGTCAATATTTGCTTTTACTAAAGAATTAGCTATGGTTTCGTACATACCTAAAATACACAGGATGGTACATCTTCTTTCAAGTCAACACGATAGTGATATAATTTGTCAAGACTCTCAAAACAAACCCTTGATGATTTTAGACTATAATAATACCAAGGGTGGTGTTGATAATGCCGACAAACTGATTAGGGAATATTCCTGTAAAAGAAGAACTGCTCGTTGGCCATTCAGGCTCTTTATGAATATTATAGACATATGTGCACTAAATGCCTATATTTTATACATCGAAAAAAAATCCTGATTGGAAGGAAAATAATTTTTCACGAAGACGTATTTTCCTGTTACAATTAGGGGCTGAGCTTGCTCGAAACAACATGGAAAAAAGAGCGAAATATATAAAACATAAAGCCTATGTAAAATCTGCTCTAAAAGATTGTGGCATACCAATGGTAAACCCAACTACCGAAGTTGCAACTCAATCCGTCCATTCAGCTAAGAAACGTGCTCGTTGTTACCAGTGTCCGCGAAACTGTGACAGAAAAGTGAATACCGTTTGCTCTTTTTGCAAAAAATTTATATGCCAGGTGCACAGAAAAGAGGAAAAAACTATTGTATGTAAAAATTGCAACTAAAAGTTATATGCTTATATTATTATTTAATTTTAATTTTGTTCGAATTGAAAATAATTTGTTTCTAGAAAAGCCGTTAATTTTGTATGAAAAATAAATAAAAATTATTCAAATATGCTTAAAATTATTTTTAACCGTGTTTTCCTTTTAGTCAGTGCTAAATGACGTTACTAAATTGAAAATTTAAGTGGGGTCCCTAGGAGACCCCACATGGGCATTTATGGTTATTTTCATATCACGGGCATTTAAGGGTTAAAATACATTTAATATATTTTTAATAAAGATAAATATTACAAGTGCCGTGAAAAAAGGATACTAAGTGCACAATCCCGTCAAATTTTAACAAATGATTTAAAACAGGAAGATGCAGAAGGAAATACACTACTTGTTGAGTTACATAGGATACAAGAACGGTTTTTGACAGGTAAGTTCATGTATGTTTAAAAATATTTAGCAAAGAAATAACTATACCTATTATATTCGACTACCAACAAAATACACAAAGATTTATTGTTGTATAACAAGTCAAGTCTTCTTCTTTTTGTTCCTCTTCCTCGTTATAAGCAATTTTGCTTGTTCGTTGGCGGATTAATACCTCTATAAAAGGTTGTCACTCCATCTTTTGCGCGGTCGTCCTATACTTTTTCTGAGGATTGGTGACTTATCTCTTGCTATTTTGCTTATGTGGTTATTTAATTTTTTTTTCTGTTTTGTGTCCATTTATTTATACACTGTAGGTTACATTTTCTTCCAATGTCTTCACTCCTCTTTCAATCTCTCAGTGTATTTCCTGTAATTCTTCTTAGTACTCCCATCTTTATTCAGCATCCTTTGTGTTGTGGCTGTGTCGGGTCTTCTTTCTGAGGCATATGTCATTATTGGCCTTACACTGGCTTTATAAATTCTTGACTTTATCTCAGTATTAATGTGTCTGTTTCGCCATATACTGTTATTAAGGCCAGTTTATTTGCTTTTAATCGCCAAAGACGGTTGTGACATTAAGAATGGACAAAGCTCTGGATTTCAAACAAAAAATTGTCGAAAATTAAATTTCAAGGTGATCAAGGTATATTACGAAAGTGGATATACACTTTTCACCTTACTGATAAGCAGGTTATCACTGTTAAAAGATTCATCGGAAATTTGTAGAAGAATTTAATTATGATGATAGCTGTTACTTATTACCTATAATATTTCGATTCGCCATTTGGTATATGTGTGGTAGATTATTATTTGTTCAGTCTGCGATCATTATTTTTTTTCGATGTTGATTCAAAGTCCGATCACAGCATAACCCTCTCTATCGCAAGTGTTTATAGCCAAAGACATCCATAGGGAAGTAAAGTTCAAATTACATAAAAGCATCATATGACCAATAGCCACATATATCGCAGAAAGATGGATCATGACAGAAAAAACAATAAACCTTATTAGTACTTTTAAAAGAAAGATATTGATAAGGATGTTAGTATCCATTTGCAAAAATGGTATGAGGAACAAAAGCTTTATCCACGTGTTTTATCAATATTGCACAGAACCCTTTAAAGCTAATTATGCAAAACCCCAACGATTGCGCTGGGCAGATCACCTTATAAGAATGGATAATAATGGAACGCCTAGTAAAACGTTTATTGGAACTATGGGGGGATGTCGGCCAGTAGGAAGATGAAGGAAGAGGTGGATAGACGAAGTGAGAACATATGCAAGAAAGATATTGTGGGTAGGTAACTGGAGAAGGGCAGCCGAGAAAAGGGATGCTTAAACACAGACGCTGGAGTCCTCCTTGCGCTGTAGCGCCATTGGAGAGAGGGAGAATCCAGTACCTTCAGGTAAATTCCAATAATCTGTCAAGAGAGTATTAGCAGCAGTTTCTTGGGATGCAGTAGATATTTTGCTCATAAAATATCTTTAACTGGATAAAACTATAAACTAAGAATATTATTGTAACTTTTTTAACAAGCTGGATATAGAAATTCATGAGAGAGGATCTTGCTCAATAAAAAAATATCATTTTGACCAGAACAACATGTCACTTCACATGACTGCCAATGAAAAAGATACTGAGAAAATTAAGTAATTAAAGTACGAATTATTGCAAAATGCACCCAGTTCGCCAGATTTACCTTCTTCTGACTTGTAGTTGTTCTTGAATTAATTTATGGAGAAATTTAACTGAAACATTTCTAGAGCTAGTATATTGACGTCAAAGGACCAAAAATTGAACAATACGAACACAAAAACAACCAAACAAATATTTACAAAAAACCTGGTATGCAGAAAAAATGTCAGAGTTTATAAGAACTCCTTTATTTATTATTTATTACAAAAATGCTGTCCTAGTCATCTGAATCTCTTTCTGATATGACTAGCAGCAAAAATGTAGAAAAACAAGACATCTATTGGTCACATATACACAAATCAAGCCAATTACTATTTTGAATGCAATTAATGAAAACAAATCATTTTGAACAGCATAAATTTTTCTGAAAATGATCTAGAAGAAGATGAAGATCTGTCCGGTCTTAAACTACGACATCTTCAGAAATTCAATCCGTGCAATCCCCTGTAAACCAATAGCACGCCTAATAGATAGCATGCTCAACGACCGAATGTTTCAAGTAGTGATGGGTACAGATATCAGCCCACCAAAGAAACTTAAGAATGGCCCACCACAGGCCATTCAGACCACAGGGGTCAGTGCTCTCTCCACTACTATTTAGCTTATACCTAGCAGATATGCCGGAAACACAGTGAAGAAAGTTCGGATACGCCGATGACTGGGCCCTCACACGATACAGAATACTAGAAATGTCTGAAGAAGTTCTGACGGCAGACTTATATACATTGGGCAAATGTTTTCGCAAGTGGCGACTTCAACCAAATGCATCCAAAACAGAAGTTAGTTACTTTCACCTGAACAATAAACTTGCTGGAAAGGAACTCAACATACAGTTTGAAAATACCACACTTACCCACAACAAAACACCGAAGTACCTGGGCGTAACACTAGACAGAACGCTATCATTTAAAGAGCATTTAACAAAAACTACCCAAAAGTTGAGTACAAGAAATAACATTATACAGAAGCTCTGCGGTACCACCTGGGGAGCATCGGCTTCCACTCTCCGCTCTACTGCCTTAGCCCTTGTTTTCTCGACCGCTGAATATTGTGCTCCAGTCTGGCTACACAGTCCACATTTACGACGAGTCGACGCACTTACACGTGAATACAAAAAGATCATGAACAATATAAACCTGCCGATCCACCAAGATACCGAGGATGCACGAAATACCCGTCTCCGTTCTAGAAAACCACCAATGAAAACGGTAAGAATAATACATGAGGAGTTCAACATCACGAATGCATGGTCCCAAGAATGGAACGAATGGCAAAATAACATGCCCTGCATTACCCACAAGCCACCAGGTTTTGATCTTCCATGCAAAACATGGTCCACTCTAAAAAGGATCCGAACCAGACATGGCAGATGTACATACATGCTACATAAATGGGGAAAGAACCCGTCTCCTCAATGTGACTGTGGGAGAACCAAACCATCGACCACATTATTCAAGAGTGTCCCTCAAGATCCTACGATGGTATCCTGAAGACTTCCTGTTTGCAACTTCAGAGTCAATTGATTATATAAATACACTTGATGTTTGTTTGTTTTATGATGGGTACAATCGAAGGACGCAGAGGAATTGGTAGAAAGCAGGCCTCTTGGTTGAAGAATATCAGGGAGTGGACAGAAATGAGGAAAGCTCTCTAGAAAAACTCTTTAGAATAGCTCAAGACAGAGACAGTTTCGCCATATAATCGCCAACGTCAAGGGGACTTGATAGGGCACGTTAAGAAGAAGTTTGTTTGTAACTATTTAAAGTTTGTCAAATACCTATATTACTAGTGTTTGTGTATTTGTTCTAAATGTGTTGTAATTGCCATACGATAAATAAATAAAATTCAGAAATTCAAGGGCATATTCTTGGGTAAAAATAACAGAATAACGCTTTTCAGTCTAAAGCCAGCCACTTAATATCAACTGGAATTTAATAGTACTGAAGTGTTACTAAATTCATTAAGATTTTACTAGGAAGTATGCTAGAAAATCAAGATAAAATAGATGTCTTACAGATCATTGAAACTTCATACGACTCCGAATATAAATTACAAGTGAGAATAAAATACATTAAAAGCATAAAAAGTTCTTATATGGTCTTAAGTTTTTCAAGACAAACTTGCAATATATCCAATTTAAGGCAAGATAATAGGATGATATAATATTTTGTATGTTTATTTTATAACTACATGACATATATAAAAAAATGAGACATATACATAAATTTTAACTACAGTGACAGGTTTAAATATACATGTTAAATGAAACCAGGTCAACAACACCACCTTGTCGAACCTCACTGACAAGTTATTTATTTTCTTTTCTTTATTTTGTATTTAATATAAAAAATATACTACAGTAATAAAAATAAACGAAAATAATAACTAAAAACTTAAATTTCTTGTTCTAAAATTAGAGTTAATTTTAAAACATGTTTCTAGCTAGTCAACGTAGATTAACACAGGTTAAACTTAAGAGGAAATAAAAGAGATATTTGACCTGCAACGTTTTAAGGAAACAGAAGTAATGTCTACGAACCAGGAAGCTTCCTTTGCACATTCGTCGAAACTTTTAAATTTTTAATAAGGACATCGATATAGCTACACAAAGACTCGAATATTAGCTAAACTAAAGCACTTGAACAAAACTCCAACCTAAATGGTATGTTATTTATAGTCTGAAAAGCTTAATATGGTATTAAAAGTCAATATTGTCCAAAAATAACCCCACTATTTAATCAAAAACAAATCCATATCTCATGCAACCTCTATTAAACTACTGCAACCACTTACATGTTTCAAAAATTGGCCCACTTGAAGAACAACACTTTAATATTATTGGTCACATTCACGATAACAACAAAATGGGTAAAAACAACATAAAAGTAGAAACAAAAATGGATCGCGATTCTCTTGTTTTTCTGTCAGCTGAAAGACGCCATGACCGCCAGCACCGTCGAGACGGAAAATAATCAATAAACGTGCGATAGCGAAAGTTAGGAACGGTTGCATGGCAACCCCTCAACTCCGTGCTCTTTGTCTGTTCTGCAGGGGTGGCTCGGCTGTGAGTGTAGGGCGAAGGGTGAAATATAAAAGGGTTAATAACGTTTCATATCTAAATCCTATTCAATGTTTTTGATTATTCCAAGGAGTATTGTATTGACAGATATTCAACAATTTCAGTTTTGCATGTGATACTGTAATATTAGGTGATGTTACCACAGAATATACCACAGATAGTAAAAACCGTGTTAGAGAGAAGATAAGCTTAAAAAATCAAAAAGTTTAACAAGGACATAAATTAAAATTTACAAATCTATTGCCAGACCTATAAGAACTTATATGGATGCGAAATATGGACGATGACCAAAGCCAGTAAAGAAAATCTCAGACGTATTAAAAGAAAAACGATAATAAGAAAAATATTATTCTTGAACCTCATCACGATACATCCACAAACCAATATAAAATAAAAACAAACAGAAATAAAAAAACTTTATAGTAATAATGATATTCTCCAAGAGATTAAATCTCAGAGACTAAGATGGGCAGGATACATACATAGACTTAGTAATGGAAAACTTGTAAAACTTGTTTGAGAGGAAGTTTCTACAGAAAAAAGACCAATTAAGCTTTCCATAATGCAATGGAGAGATACCATTTACTCAGATCTCCAAAAAATGAATATTCCACTGTACATCAGATTGATGAACGTCCAAGCCTTTCGGAAAAAAGTAGTAGCCATCAGCTAAGAACCACCCAGGGTTGTAGCGCTACGTGATGATGGTAATGATGATGATGATAATGTATTACCTTACTATCTTCTAGTTTGCGTCCTAGTGGATTTTTGGAGATAACTATACTTTTTGTAGATGTGATTACGTGAATTTTGTCATGCGAATTAATAAATATCACTTGCAACAATTAATATTGCAGAGTTAAATCGAAGACACAAGATATCAGGTCAGCGTGGCTAAAATAATGAACAAGGTATAGACCACAAAGATCATTCGGACGGCTCAAAATGTCATCCAACAAAATTATTGATATCAGCAGTTTAATAACTTGCACCCAAAGAGGATAAGCACTAGAGGGAAGGTAAAATCGAAAACTCATATATATTTAAAGCAAAGTCTGGGCCAATAAACAGTTTTTAATGTCCACACTATATTTCCTTTTTATGGGAACTCACTTGTAAAACCAATAAGAAAATGATTTAAGTAAGTTCAAAATGACTTTATTAGATCTAAAAATAGCTTCTTAGTTGTGTCGCAGACAAAACAGTATAAAATAATGCTTCTAGTACGCAATGAAATGAATATGAATGTATGAGCAAAATAATTATGATCCAAGATCTTGGCTTGAAAATGGTCACTCATAAGCTGGTTAGAAGGTTCGCGAAATAAAATGAAAACATAACAATTCTTTATGTATTCCATTCTAACGTTAAAGTGATTGTTTGAAATATAGTGAAAACATCATTTGCGGCCAGAGTAAGAATTCCCTTACACATACAATTTTTTTAATACCTATGTGATTATTTTAAAATCAATAATTGAAAGCCCATAAATATGATGTGTCTACTGACTTGTATGATCTGACTGTAATTCCTGTGAAAACTTTTTTTTCTAAAAGAATATAATGAATGATTCTGGGTCTGTCAGAATCTTCCCAATGCCAAAAAAAGTATGTTAATAAATGGCAGGCGAAAAACCCACATCTAGTGAATAAGGTGACTGAATATATTGTTTGTATTTCAAAACCTTAAAGAGACGTATTTGTAAATGGTATATTTAAATTTTTTTATATAAAAGGACATTAAAAAACGTTTAAGATCTTATCAGACCATGATTAGGATTGCTAAAAAAGTAGTAAGAACCTTTGTTTTACATTATTACGACCTATTTAAATTTAAAAATTTATGATATTATGTAGATTACTTGTGATATTTATCCAAAAGGGAAAATCTTAAACTCTTACACTAAAATGTATAACAAATGTCAAAATGCTATAATGGCAAGATAAACTTGACTCCTTTAAGTCCTTGTAAATGATATAAAATTTTTAAGCAACGTTTAAAAAGATTTATATTATCAAATAGTTTTTCATGAAATAGGAGTAAAGGTATTAGACGAAACTGTAACACGCAGTGTATAAATGAGTAGATGCTAAACAAACAAAAAAAAGAATATAATAATTATACAAACAGAATCGATCAGAACAGCACACTTAAAATAGCAAGAGATAAATCACCAATGGGTAGAACGAGCAAAAGATGAAGTGACAACTTTCCATGGAGATATTATCCGCCAATCAACAAGCAGAGTTTATTATAGCGTTGATAAAGAAAAAGCATTGTTGGTATGAAGCAGCGAATGGCAGGTACATTGGATTGATGGTCAATAATTATTTCTTCTGAAAAATAGGTCTTTTCTTAACCCAGAGAGAGAATAAAACAAATATAATCGGGGAGAGATAGTAAAATTAACTATAAAGAGAAGAAAAATAAACCCCAGAGAGAAAGTAAACGAAATAAATAAAAGAGGATAGTTCGTAGCTCTATCAGCATTGACAACGGCAATAAAACTGTGTAGGCCCTATTAATTACAACTTTATTTTCAGGAAATCCTACGAAAAAAATTACAAAAATTATAACAACGGCTTCCGGCCACCAAAAAATAAAAAAAAATAACCTATGCAAGCCACCAAAAAATTAACAAAACCAAAAAACGGGGCACGTAGGGCCCAAACCATTGAGCACCAAGTCTCCAAACTGGGCGTAGCCCAGAGCGGGGGTTTGGGGCCCAAGCAAGCAATTTCAGTTTCGCCGACAAGTCACAAGAAGCTAACAAGAATAAAGCGCTAAACGCTAGCCTGAATTTGAATCGGTTAGTAAACCATGTTGGACTTCCATTACCCAGCACTCCCACATGAAGAGCATTAGGCTGATAGTTGTACCCCTAACGCGAATCAGAGTGCTATAGGGGAAAAAGGGATAGTCTGGAGCATTGAAGCGCGGTGGAGTGATTCCTGTTTACACACGAATTAATACACCTCACTCAAATCAATTGTTACATCATCATTTTGGCTTTACAACCCTGCGTGTGTTCTAATCTCGTCAAGAATTTTTCTCCAGTCGTCTCTGTCCGTCGCCTTTCTCTGCCAAGCACGTATTGCCATATTTCTCATGTTTTCATCGATGATATGAAGTATCCTTGTTCTGGACTTTCCTCTTCTCTGACCAATGGGTCTAACAAGGAGCGTTTTTCTAGCTGGGTCATTTTGTTCCATCCGCATTACATGCCCTATCCACCTCAGACGTCCTATTTTAATATGTTTTACGATATCTGGTTTCTGGTATATTCCATATTCCTGGTATATTCCATATATAAGTTAGAAATTGTATCATTGATTCGCCTTTCTACTTTTCTTTCGAAACATCCTAACATGTTTTCTTTACTTTTTGTTAGAGTCCACGTCTCTGAACCATATTCTAAGACTGGACGTATTATTGTTTTGTAGAGTTTGATTTTTGTACTTCTCGATATAATTGTGGATTTAAGAAGGAGATTGAGCCCAAAATAGCATCTGTTGGCTGTGCAAATTCTGAGGTTTATCTCTATGGTAGTATTATTTTCAGTGTTAAGGAGCGCTACCACGTATACAAATTCATTCACTGTGGTTCCCAGGTATACAAATTTTTCTAAAATTTGTCTCAGTGTAGCAATCTAATGAATTGCCGATTTACCACCTCTGATACCAGCCTGGTATTTTCTTACTATCTACAACCTAATGAACTGTTACACCCGAACAGAGCAGGGTGAACGGCTCGTGTGATAGATCTTGGTGATAGTATTCATGCCAAGTTGTTGCTGTCAATAAATGTCAAGTAGTGGTCAAGTCTACACTTGTAGATGATGTTAAGAAATCCTATCCACGAAGAGATGGGCGAAGGCGAGTGAAGAGCACCTTAAATCTAGCCAGCGGTGCTCAAAAGGTCGATCGCGATAGACCGGTCGATCGCCACAGTTTTTAAAGTCGATCGCGATTCACGGAGAAAATACGGGGACTGTCCTGACTCACCACACGTGCATGATCAAAATAATTATGATGCTATGTACTTTTCTTTGCAATTTGACGAGTCAACCGATAAGCCTGATACCGACCAGTTGTGTATTTTTATTCGGATGGTATTTTCTGACATGTTGGCTAAAGAAGAATTGTTAACAATGCTGCCTCTGAAAGAAAAAACTCGCGGAGAAGATATATATAACATTTTTATATATTTTGTGAAACAATACGAGCTACCGATTTACAAACTCGTGTGTATTACAACATATGGTGCACCATCCATGACTGGCGTTAAAAATGGATTTGTTACATTATGTCGAGCTAACGATGAATTTCCATCGTTTTTTTTTTCATTTAATTACATCATTTTCCAGCAAGTTTTGTGTTCCAAAATTTTAAATATGGACGACATCATGAAAATGACAACAAAAATTGTGAATTCAATAAGAGCACGAAGCTTGCAACAAAGTCGTTTTAAAGCGCAATTGGAAGCTAGCGACTCTTCGGAACACACTGATTTACTTCTGCATACAGATGTAAGGTGGTGTTTGAGCCGTGGAAAATTTTTAGATAGGTTCCAGAAGCTACTTCCCGAAATAAATTCTTTTTTAGAAGAACGAGGGGACGACACTCATCTACTTCAAAACGAAAAATGGCTCAGTGATCTGGCTTTCCTTAACAAATCATTTGAACCTCGTTGAAATAAAACAATTATCGATATGATGAGCGCAATACATTCTTTTGTCAACAAATTGAAATTATTTATTAAGCAAATTAGCAGAAAGGATTTAAACAACTTTCCATTGTTGAAAAAAAGGGTAACCGCTCATTTGAATTATGTTTATCACGAGACGGAGCTGCAAGCACTTCATAGCGAGTTTGAAAGACGCTTCGCTGATTTTAAAAAACTGACATCTATTGTAACATTCATGTCTAATCCATTTTCTTGTCAAGACATAGACAAAATAGCCACTGAAATATCCGTTACGTTCAATATGGAGATTATTTCCGTCCAAAATGAGGTACTGAAAATAATTTCGGATATACACCGATCCATATATCCAAAACGACCGATACGAAATTTTGAGACAAGTAGGTCTGCAGCTCACAGCATTATTCGGATCAACATACTTGTGTGAGTCTGCATTTTCCCAAATGAAGATAGTGAAATCAAAATATCGTAATCGGCTAACTTACGAACATCTCTCTTCATGCTTGCGTTTAGCCCTCGGTAATTACGTACCATCATATGAAATACTTGTGGATGATATGCAGTGCCATGCATCAACATCCAAATAAAATTAATATGAAAAACATGACTTTAATTACAACTCTCTGTAGTTACAACTTTTTATCAACTAGAAATGTGCAGTAAATTTTTTTATTTTCAAAATTGTTTTTTTACTATGCTTTGTTTTTAAACCAGGAGGAATGAACTAAAGAGACAGATTCACACCCAAGAAAGTCACTAGAAAAGTTACCAAATACATCTTGTTTTTTGGTTGATTAATATCGGCCTTCGACGGTAATAATCCAAAAATATATAGTCGATAAAGAGTTCTAAAAACAACTGTTTTTATACAAAAGCAGACTGAAAATCTAAAAATTAAAAGAATAACGCAGAAAACAGAAAAAATCGCCGATATAACTTAATTAACCTATGAAATGCCATAAGTGTCAAAATTTCGTAACAGTGGAGTAAACTTGCCTGAGGTTGGACCAATTACAAACAAACATTGCGGCGCGGTAAATTTGAATTACTCCTCCTGGTTTAAAAAGAGGGTATAGCAGTCGCTTGCAGTTTATGTGGTAGATCCCATGCAGTATAAGTCTGAGCACCACTGATCTAGATCATCTTCGCTAAGGTACAGTAACCCTAACACAAGAAGTGTTCCTGTTCCTCCATGGTTTAAGAAAAGAAGAAGATAGAGACGAATTTGCAATTGTTATAGCTACCTTTATTGGTGGAGTTGGCACTACAAGAATGTTAATAAACAATGGAAATATGATTTAAAAAAATGCTATCTTGATTCCCATCGAAGATGGAAGGTTATTTTTTTATAGATTGTGTTTTTTTGCCATTTCACGTGAGTCTATTTACAAGCTCGTGACAAAAAAGTATAAGTTATAATAAATGTTTATTAGCTCAAAGCAAATGGTTTTTTAATAACAATTTTAAAAAAATCTAGAATTTGTTTTAATAAATCTAAAAATAGAAGCTTCAAAAATCGATTGCGATCTGATAAATACCTCTAGAGTTACTGTTTGGGTAAGTATAGTTGTTTAAATAATAAACAATCTAAATTTCTTCAGTTCATTTTAAATCTATTTTTCTAAATATTTTTGTTTTCTTGTAAAATATTTGTATTTTCCTAGGTTTATTTTCAGAGATTTTTGTCCGTCTAGTAAAATAAATAAAAGCATTAAAACCTCCTTTGCACTTTTTAAACTACCTATCATTTTTCATGTTACCACACGTTGTTTTTATCGGTCGATTTAACATCATCCCCTACAAATGACAGAGATTTACCGGTTGGTATAGGGGTGCATAGGTTGCTAGGCCTTATCGAAAAAATCTGGAAAAGGGTAAAGCGGCCCTGTCCCTTCAATTCATCTCCAAGAGCAAATATAGTGGGATTTCCATTACACGGTTGCCATATTCAATTATATGGAGTACGAACTGTACACTTTGCCATTTCCAACCAATCGGAAAAACGGATATAATATGTTTAATGTCGAACTGTCAAGTTGTTTCCACGATGATTTTTCTTAATTTTTCTGAGAGAAAGAAATAAAGGAAATTACTAAAACTGTGCTCTAAAAATATATATAAAAAAAGTTGAAGAACTTATTTTACAGTTTATTTAAATTTACTTTATACAAAAAACAATTTCAAAAAGTTATATATTAAACATGTGTGTTACTATATGCAGCGCATGCGTGAGTTGATAATGTTAATACAAAAGAAAATATGAAAAAGGATAATTTTTTTATCATGGTCTAAAATCAATAAAAAGAATTATTTGCTGATTTTGTGTTTGAACTTTGTGCTAGACAAGAAATGCAACTATTAAGCTCAGACTAGAAAAAGAAATAGGTGAAAAAAATATTACTGGTTCTAGATCATACGGTGAACCTACATAGTTAATGTTTGCAAAATACGGACAGGTCCTCTTTTTTTATAAACTAAGACCAAAATCAAATCTCACTAATCGGTACTACATATAAGATATTAGCTTCAGTTGTACTAAAACGATTACTGCCATATACAGAGATAATTATTGGCGATTACCAATGCGGCTTTAGACCTGGAAGATCAACAATCGACCAAACATTTACTATCAGACAAATGCTAGAAAAGTATTGGGAATATAATAAAGAAGTACACCAGATCTTCATAGATTTCAAACAAGCATATGATTCCATAGATCGCTTAAAACTGAGGAGTGCAATGATGGCGTTAGGCGTACCAAAGAAGCTGACAATGATTGCGCGAATGTGTGTCAACAATTCCTTTGCACAAATTAGAATAGGAGGCAAAACTTCAAAGGCTTTCGGCATAAGCACCGGACTCAGACAGGGAGACCCGCTGTCCCCATTACTATTTAACCTAGCATTGAAATATGCAATGCGAAAAATCTATACCAGAGTCAAACCAGACATAACTGCCAGAGGAGCAAAGATTATTCTCGCATTTGCAGATGATGTAGATGCAGTAGCACAGACAACACTGGAAGTTAAGGATATAGTATCGAACTTTGAAGAAGCAACACTAAGCGTGGGCCTGAAAATAAACAAAGAAAAAACTAAATACATGGTCGTATCAAAAAAGGAACGACAGCGAATAAGACAAAACATTACCATAAACGATCATAATTTTGAGGTGGTCAAAGAATTCAAATACCTAGGAGCAACAATTACCAGTGAAAACACAGGAGAACGGGAGGTTGAAATACGAATACTGGCGGGGAATAAATCATTCTTTGTCATTCAACATCTAATGAGGTCAAAGCTTCTCTCAAGGCGTGCCAAAATCCAAATGTACAAAACCATAATACGACCAGCAGTGACATATGGAAGTGAAACATGGACATTGAGAAAGAAAGAAATCAATAAGCTATTAGTATGGGAACGCAAAATCCTGCGAATTATATATGGTCCTTGCAGGGACAGCGTGACAAATGAATGGAGGAGCAGATACAACAATGAAATAGAGACTCTCTTCGGGAAAGGAAACATCGTAAGATACATAAAAGCCAATAGATTAAGATGGGCAGGCCACGTGGTACGGAGTGATGACGACAGACTGATTAGCAATGTGTTTTGGGAAAGACCAGATGGTAGAAGATCGACAGGAAGGCCTAGAAAAAGGTGGAAAGACGCAGTCAGGGAAGACCTGGAGAAGATGAAAGTAAGGCCATGGGAAATAATAGCACAGGATCGGAATCAATGGAAGGCAATAGTAAACGCGGCAAAAACTCACGAAGAGTTGTAAAAGCCAATGATGATGATGAATAAGTGGTACTGCTTAAATCACACATTAAAAGTGTGTTGCAAGAATTTAATATCAGCTTTTCGATAGAATATTTTGGAGTCAAAAGAACACTGGCCAGAGTTCGAGAAAGATTTTATTGGATCAATTGTCGTCGAGATCTAAAAGATTGGTGTAAGAAATTCAAATTACGTAACAGTAGAAAAGGCCCTAGAACAAGAAGTCATGGTAAAATGACACAATATCGTTTCGGAGAACCTTTTGAACGAGTTGCAGTGGATATTCTCGGCCAACTTCAGATGACAGAGAGAGGAAACAAGTGCTTAATAGTCGCAATGGATTGTTTTTCAAAATGGCCTGAGATTGCACCCCTTCCTAATCAGAAGCGACTACAGTAGCAGAAGCATTCATAACATGCGAACTGCGAAGAAGAACGTTCATCCCTGAAGGACATTGCTTGGTGGCATCCATACCATACATACCATACCTTCATACTATACATACCGTAACAACAGATATGTAAATACAAAAGAAAGCTCCTACAAACACATCCAGTGCACAGTCTGCGCACAGTTTATTATGGGTGACTTTAATGCTTAAACGCTTGTGTTGGTGTTGACATAGTACCAGAAATAAAACAATGATATAACGAGGATACCAGAAATGAAAACAGTAATCGTCTGAAGTACTTCGGCAGTACAAATGAATTACGTATTAATAATATTTCTTCCGTCACAAAGAACACTACAAGTACTTATACTTTTAAAAATACTAGAGGATAAAGATCTATGATCGATTATATTCTTTCAACTGGAGAGCTATCTCTTTCCAAATTTTGGATGTAGGAGAACTAACATCGGCAGAGATAGGAAGCGATTATAACCTAGTATTGTATCAAATTAGAATCAAAACACATATAATATACCACAAAGATGTGAGTTAAACGATAAGTTGAAAATCTGCAGGAAAACATAGCAGAAAAATTCAGAATCTCACATATTCAAAGCGATGGAGTCGACGAAAACTAGACAAAAATTAAAGCAAACAGCAAAAAGCTGAAGGTGAAGATGGTACGAAAAACAAAGTGTTAAAATATGGTGGAGCAACAATAACAGATCAACTGACAACAATAATTAACAAGATTATAAGACATAATAAAATACCAGAATAATGAACGATAAACGAGGTACATAAAGGGCATAAAGAAACAACTAGAAAACTACAGAGGTATTAGTAAGCTAAATAGTACCTTGAAACATACAACTAAAATTTTGCAAGAACGAATAAATCAGCTCATAAACATAACCGATGCCCCATAAGATCGTGCGTATAGTAACAATATTCGTTATAAAACATTAAATAGAAATCATTAAAATACAATATATCTGCAATAATATATTAACCCTTTTGATCTCCTTGGGACAATACGTCTCAGCAGAAATTCAAAAAATTCTATTGGGTAAAGGAAGCCCAATTTTACATTGAAATTAAACATAGTGGTATTTTATAATCGTACGATCATGTGCCTAATTCATAGGCAACCCACCATTCGTTTAACCTACATTTCTCATTGATAAAACGAAGTCGTGTCTGTTTAGTCTAAAGTATTGTTATAAATAAAGTAATATACAGAAAAATAATGTGTATCCAATAAATACATAGCAAATTGCTTTTCGTTGCTTAAATTAAATGTTCAAAGCGCCAAGGGGCAGGTGGGTGGCAGCTTGAACATTGAATTTAAGCGAAAAGCAATGTCTATTTGTCAAATAAACATTTTTTCTCTTTCCTAACAGCAGTAAAACATATTTTAAATTAAATAAATTACATATATTCTGCTTTGTATGTCGATTAATTTAATTAAAAAAAATTATTTTTTACACCCTGTACAAATAATTATGTTAATGTTTATATTACTGAATAGAGAATTAAACAACCTTTTAAATGAGCTAGCATACCACCCCTATTCTTATTTTAAAAAATCATCGATTACGTCATCACACCCAGATAGATGACGTCACGAGTATGATATATATGCCAAAAACTCATAACTTAAAAATAAAAATCTACCTATTTTGGGATTTTTCCTTAAACTCGCCGGATTACGAAATAGCGAATTTATTCCATACGTTTGCACCATACTGTATATGCTACCAATGCACCATCATATTTACGTTTATTTGTATTAAAATAATAAATAACTGTACGTAAATGTATAATTATTTATCTATAATTATAAAATTTGCGAAAACATTGCCAAAGTTGAAAGTAAATGGTATTTCACGATTTTGTCTTAGTTCTGAAGATCATACAATGTCAGCTATTTCTGATTTATTTTGATTGTATTCTCCATAGGGTAGTTGAATAAAATTTTGTATTTGCATCAAATCATCATTGGTTGCGGTAGTATCGCTAATATCTTAGTCTCTGACTCTATCTAGACTCTGTCAATCAGAGTCACTTTCACTATTCATTAAATCTATATCGTCTTCGTCAGATGCTTCTAACAATGATTGTAACTCAGCAGTGTTCAGATATCTAGCCTTTTTAGGTGTCGAAGGCTTATATTATTTATATCCATTTTTTACAAATAATATTGCATTATTATGAATGTTAGGGAAAGAACTTAATAAAACTAATTACAATCCCAAAAAGAAATGCAAGCTGCCCTTCTAGACTAAATATATTGGTGACCATTATCAACTGATTTACAGTCATAAACTGCTTTAGGGACACTTTATGGACTTTCAATTTCGAATGTGACTTTGACACAGAGGTGTTTGGATGTGAATCAAGATGTATTTGCTTGTTTCATTGATTACAACAAGGCGTTTAATAACGTCAAGCATGACCAACTTTTAGAGATCTTGGAAGCTAAACAGTTAGACACTCGCGATATAAGAATAATATCTACTCTGTATTATAATCAGAAAGCAGTCTCACGCATCGAAAATAGCACAAAAAATGAAATTCAAATTAAAAAGGAGTAAGGCAAGGATGTGTGCTGTCACCAATGCTATTTAATCTCTATTCGGAAGATATTATGAAGACAGCATTGGAGGAAGAAGAGATTGGGATAAACGTTAACGGCCAACCCATTAGTAATATTAGATACGCAGATGATACGGTTTTAATGGCGGAGACAGTAGAAGACCTGCAAGCCATTTTAAACAAGGTAGTCACAGCTAGTGAAGAGAAAGGGTTCACAATGAACGTCAAGAAAACGAAATTCATGATTATTTCAAAAAAACAAAGATTGAATGCAAACCTGGACATTCACAATAACGAAATCGAACGGGTGCACAAATATAAATATTTGGGAACAAGCGTTAATAACAACAATGACATCACAGAGGAAATAAAAACTAGAATTGGAAAGGCTCGAGCTGCTTTTGTTAATATGAAGGATATTCTGGGAAGTCATGACATTAACTTAAACCTGAAAATGAGATTGGTTAGATGCTACATCCTCTCAATACTGCTGTACAAAGTAGAGACTTGGACTTTAAACAGGAGCAATATTGATAAACTAGAGGCCTTCGAAATGTGGATATACAGAAGAATTTTGAAAATACCTTGGACAGACAAAAATAGTGAAGTAACAAATAGTGAAGTTCTTCGAAGATTGAACAAAGAACGGGAGTTGATCACCATCAAGAGAAGAAAGTTGGAATATTTTGGTCATGTGATGAGAGGGAAAAAGTACCGATTGCTCCAGTTAATTATCCAAGGAAAGATTCAGGGCAAACGAAGCGTGGGGAGATGACGTATATCTTGGCTGCGCAATTTAAGAGACTGTTTCCAGTGCACATCTAACCAATTATTTAGAGCAACAGCTTCAAAGATACGAATAGCAATGATGATTGCCAAACTTCGTAGCGGAGAGGGCACTTGAAGAAGAAGAAGAAGAAGAATTTCCAATGTGGTGTTGACTTGTAGTATTTTATGATTAGGGGGGAACCTTTCTTTTTGGACCAAATAACAAAGCTCACATTAAATCCAAGTTTACTTAGGCATAAATTATATAGTATTTTACGATCCAGTTCATTTTTGTTCTGTTTTCTGGTGTGCTGGTACCAAATAAAGCAAATAAATATAAAAGTGTAAGTGTATAAAAGACCGCACTAGGCGCGTTGCTGGCATATGACAATATTTATATGCACGCGCCAGGCGCGTAGCCAGAGATGAACGTGTTTTAAGTCGAAGGAGTTGGCATTGAACAAGTAATCGAAATAAAGTAAAGTAAAGTACACTTTAGTAAAAAATCAAGTATAGAACATCCCAGAGGTACTTTTCAGTGCGTCACAGTTTTTCGATTTCTTTCTAATGCATTAAGTTGGGTGTGACGGAAAAAGCGGTAGTTCCGTGATTAAACAGAACTATATTGCAGCGTTAGAATAGGCTTACATACATAAGCGGTTCTTTCCTAACCTACGTTCGATTCGTTGATATTTAAATGCGCGCTTTCTCTAGCCAATCAAATACGCCTATTACTGACAGTTGACGTAAAACTTCGTCCATGCTGGCCATTCTTTCGAAGTGTTGAACAGCAAGTGGCAGCTGTTGTTCAGGTCAGTATTTGTACATAGTATTGGGTGTTTATTTGTATTTGTGTAAGGCCAAGATGACAAGATATACGGAAAAAGAACAAGTACTAATATTAAAATTACTTAGATATTTTCAATTGGAAAAGGAATCTGGACAAACATTATTACCAATTTCTGCTGTTCGTGAAGTATTTAATTATTAATTAAGTATTTTATTACCCTGAAAATAAAATTGTTTTATTTACTGTTTATTTCAGCGTGTTGCTGAAGCGTTAGAAATTTCTTCTCTAATTAATGTTTTGCTAGGTTATGGCCGAAATATTTCACCATGAATTCGTCTAAGGATATATCTTTAAGGAAACTCTCCACTGGCAGTATTTTTCTATAATTTTCTATTACACTGATATTCAAATTCTACTTTTCAGTGTTTTTAATAAACTACTATTATTACGAATTAGTAAATAAATAGTTTTTATGATTAGAATTATATTTTATTTATGTAATTAATTTATCAGTTACCTAATAAATTTTTGAAAACAGTCTTTTTTGTGTAACTTATACTATGGCCAAAAAGCAGTAGTTAAAATAGAAGACATAACATCAGAAGAAATAGAAGTAGAAAGAGTTGTTCGACAAGGGTGTATACATTCACCAGTAGTATTTAATATATACTCGGAAGACATATTAAGTAAGGCAATGGATTAACAAAATGTAGGCATTAGAATTAATGACATGATCATAAATAACCTGAGATACGCTGATGATACAGTTCTTTTAGCCGAATTACATGAAGACCTACAGATACTTCTTAATTACGTCATCGCAGTAAGCTAAAAAGAATATAGACCATCACTCAACAGAGCAAGAAATATATGATAATAACAAAGACAACTCAGGACATTCGTGAGATATATGTACAGAATCAGCCTATTGAAACAGTAAGAGAATTCAAATACCTATATACAACTATTAATGAAAACAATGACAGCTCTCAAGAAATACAAATCAGAATCCAACAGGCCAGAAGCGCATTTACAAGAATACAGAGGCTTCTCTGCTGTAGAAACTTAAATCTTAAGTTAAAAATATGATTGCTGAGGTGATATGTGCTATCCTTATTATAATACGGTATGGAAGCGTGGACACTAAAGAGATGCGGATGTACCGAAGAGTATTAGAGATCTCATGGGTAGATGGAATAACCAACGTTGAGATAATGTGACGTATGCATAAGGAAAGAGAAGTACTAAAAATTAAGAGGAGAAAAGTGGGATATATGGGTCATGTGATGAGAGGAGATAAATATCTAATACTCCAGGTCATTATGCAAGGAAAATCCGGAGAAAATGATCCATAGGAAGGAGATGTAACTCATGTAATAACGACTTATTTAGAGCTGCGGTCTTAAAATCAAAAATCGCTGGGATGATTGCCAACTTTCGACGCGCAGACGCCTTGACGCCAGATTGCCTTGAGAAGAAGAATAAGATACAAAAATTCAATAAATGAACGATTTTGTCTTCGATTTTAAATATTTCCATATTTATAAATTTAATAAACAATATTGTTTACTTTTTATTTTTATTAATATACGGGATTACCCCCATTACAAAAAAAATATATCTTAACATATTTTGTAATAATCAAATCTACTCAGATGACCTTGCAATAAAAATACTAGTAATTCCACAAGCTTTTCACCTGTGGCTAAGTACGATCCTGGCATATGTCAGATTCTTCAATAATTATATGAAATAATTTTCGACACACCTAATTCATTCTATGACGTCATAATTAATGACGCACTGAAAGGTACCTCTGGGATGTTCTTTACACAAACTATTCCTCCTTTTTATATCTTTTTATCTAGTTATGGTTATGGGCAGAAGAATTTGAATTGTTGATAAAAATACTTTTGCATAACATATGTAAGTCACATATTGAGAAGTATGAGAAAAAATTCTGAAAGCTTTGAAAAGAAATGATTTATGTCGGAACTGTAAACACTTCCGCACAATGCCAAAATCTCCCTGTATTTTAGTATTTAAACGAAAATTTATTTATTAAACATTGAACTGAATGAGTGTAACGCAATATAACATTCTGACAAACTTTAATTTTCTCTATTTATATTTTAGTAAATAGTGGCAACAAAGCGTTAACCCTTACCTTGTCTTCCGCTTCTTCCGCCCGGCCTTCCGCTTCGAGCACCCTTTGTTCCAGTTCGGAAAGCTGAAAACAAAAGACAACAGTTAATCTTCCTCTCAGCAAGTCTCATTTTCGCTCTATCATGTAAAATAAACTTAAAACATTTAAATAGTTCCTTTTGAAGCGGTCCCGCTCAAAGAGATACAAGTCGAGCCCTCTGGCGCTCGTCGCCCGAACTTTCCGGAGCGTAGAGTTCAGGGATCTCCGGATAGGTGGCGCCAGAAGGGTAGAAATAGATTTTTGGAATGCATGGGTGGAGTTATAGGGGGAGCAAGAAAATGTAGAAAACAATATCAGAGGGCTGAAAATAAAATTAATCAAAAATATAGAATTAATTTTAAAATTAAATTTATTTTTAGGTGGCTATTAATTTTGTAGTAAAAAGTTCTTCAAAAAATTATAAAATTTGGTAGGGTGAACCACGGTAGAATCTAAAAATGCAGTTCCACTGGAAAAGCTGATATTAATTTATGTCTTTTTGTGTAAGGTGGTATAAGCATAATGTTTACAATTGATTTTAAAAAAATATTCTTTTTTTAGTTGTTATGTATCATATTTTATTTTCAATTTAGTAGGTATACTCCGGTCGTCAGAGACGAAAATGTCAATGAACGAAATTCATGCGAACAAGCTGAATTTTGCCAAGAATAATAATTTTGGGATCCCAAAATAGATACAAAAAAGTTTATTACTTTTACCCCCGGCTTCTCCCTGAAACCCCCTTCCTAGGGAGGTAAAAACGCAAAAAAATCGATTTACCTGGAATCTGTATGCTGTAGAAAAAATGTTTTAAATAAAAAATGTAGCTAAGGTAATTTTAAACAAAAATGTTAATTATCGAGACGTTTAGGCATCACGGACACCGGTCTACATTTCTAGTATCCGAGACTAGACTCTCGGGGACCACTCTACTCTCATTCCAAGAGAACCAGGCGAGGTTGAACGAGCTGGGCCCGTACACACCTCTTTTGGCCTTACACCACCAATCGTGGTGTCGGTATCTCGGCACGTACCCGCCTGGAGATTTAAGAGTGGTAGAGGAGAGATCCTCGGCGGGGACCTGTCTACGTGCGAGGTGGAAATTCCTCTGCCTGCGTCACCTGTCCGCCCGTGGAAGGGGATAACGGATGGGTGAGGTAATCGCAACACAGGAACTACGGGGGGGGGGGGGTGGAGTGCCGCGATGCATATGCAACGCGCCACCTTCATTTTGGTGTCGGACTCGTAGGGGCAGTGGAGTCACTAATGGTCGTATGCCGAAAGACCAGGTAGACCAGGGTCCTGCCAATTTATTTGGAGGGCACAAAGTTTGGTTAGACATCTGGATCAAAATATACCGAATTTTTACCGTCGAACTGATACAAATTTTATTGAGCATTGATTTCGCTCGCTTAACTGACATTCAAAATTGACGGTCGCTTTAAGCGCTGTTTCTAAGAGAATGGTTCATTCTACACAAAAATTGCTTATAAAAAATTAACTTAGCTACATTTTTTATTTGAAACATATTTTTCTACAGTGTACACATTTTTGGTAAATCGTTTTTTTCCGTTTTCTCCGCTACGAGCGTGGGTTTTAGGAGGAAGTCCGGGAGAAAGAGTGGTAAACTTTATTGTATCTCGTTTGGAGTCCTAAAGTTAACAGTCGCAGCAAAATTCAGCTTGTTCGTATAATTTTTAAAGGTTCAGTGGCATTTTCGTCTCTGGCGACTGTAGTACATGGATATGCAATATAACGTTTTTCTTGAGTTTTTAACTAGTTTTTCTCTTACTTTTTTAAGGTTACTAGATGTGTTATATAGTAAATGCCATAGTAAATCTTTGGAAGTTTACATAAATACATATTAAAAAAGCATTCGTGGCTTTTAAGTGCATTGATGAACAATATATATTCGAGTATACAATTTTCAAAAGTATTTATAAAAGGAAAAAACAGAGATTAACAGCAGAAAACAAGGGATTAATAATAAACTATATGACATACTGAAAAAACAAAATATATTAGAGTCCAAAAATATGGATATAAAAGATGGATAGGTCATATTTGGAGAAGCACAGACGATAAGATCATCAAAACGGTTTAGATACGAGATTGCTTTTGTCTTAAACTAGTAAAAAAATAAAAGATTAAAAGGAAAATTAATAATAATCTGGAATAAGTCCAAATAGCTGAAAATATTGCTGTCACATATCACATATCCCTTTTTGTAGACCTGTGCTTTAAGGTACGTTTTTACTAGGGCGTCTGTTGAGCATCGTTGGGCGATCGTCACTAAGCAATGATCGCTAAGCGATGATCAGCGATGATTAGAGATGAACGTATGTAAAAGAGAACAATTATTGTTAAAATTCCTGCTAGCACAAGGAATATAGGACAAAGAAATGTTAAATGTTCCAAGATTAGAAAGACATGCAATATTTAAAAGAGGACAAGAAGAAGGATACTTCAAAATTTTGATAAACACCATTTATTAGGAAATGATGTTAAGTTTCCACAGTTCTTTCGTTTGAATGAACTACATTTTTTATTATGTTTAGTAGAACAGGATATCTCTCAAAATACTCTCAAAATTCAGCTTGTTCGTATAATTATACTAATAGCGGCTCCAGCGACAGACGCTTCAGTCAAAACGGCGCCGTAACAGACCACACAAGCGGTACACCGCGTTTATCGCTTGCGACCATCCCTTAGCGATGATCACAACAACGCTCCAGTAAAAACGTACGTTTAGAGAAACTCGAGAAGATTTCTTGAGAAAATCCGATTAAAAGGTGGCTTAAAATTTCGGATTTTTGCGTGAATTTGACCGTCGCCCGGTAAGTTGTTTACCAGAACATTTCGTTTTTTTTAATATTTCGGTCCTATTATATCAGCGGAGGCGGGCAATAGGTTAGTACTGACAATTTTACGTATCAATGCGAGTTGATTTGTAAGCGATAATTATTAATGTAATTAGTAATTGTGATAATCGTAACTCAGCGAGTCTTTGAGTTAAATAAAGTTATTTAAACCACCTTCATTGAATCTCTGAACCCACAAAACAACGTAACAATATATAATATAACTTATGGGTCTAAAGTCTGTTCGCAATAATTTTTTTAACCATAGAAGTTAAATGAATAAATTATTGAAAGTTTCGAAGGTTCAGTTTACTGATTCATCTAATTGAGTAAAGATAATCGATTTATCATTACTCATATTGAAGTAAATCAAGGATTTATTGATCGAGGTTTGTTAGAATTCGTTTCAAACTATACAAAAGGTTTTCGTAAATGACTTCTGATTTTTTCGAAGATGATATATACTTTGCTTAAATGATATGTTTTCTACCGGTCAATTTTATTATAATTATGGAGAATCCCAAAAGATTTCCTAAAAAAAATATCTAAAACAGTTATATAAATTGATATAAGGTTGAATGCTCCAATAAATGAACTCTGATCAAATAAAAGGCAGATGTCGAGCACAGTTTATTAATTTAATCTTGCCCAAGTTTCGCTTCCTAAAGCATCTTCAGGGGCATTTCGTCATGTTTGGCCTATCCAATAATCATAGAATGTCATAAACATAAAACTGTACATTACACTACACTACACAAGGACAAACAGTTTAAATTCTTTTAAAAAATAGACGAAGCTACATTATGGTTGGCATCAGGAGAGAGGGCCTCTCTCCTGATGCCCCATTCAGCTTTAATTCCAAAGCTGTGATTAGTCCATCGTTCTTTAATATACGAGGATACTGTAGATTGTCAACACTCTAGCGATTCTGTGTTCTACGCCCCTGTTTTCACTGCAAACGCCCGTTCCAGTTCTCCAGTCCAAAAACCGCCGTGAGGTATTTACTCTTTACTAATTAAATATCTCGTTTTGAATAGCTCGCCAGTAAACGTTGTGTGATAGCTGTGTTTATCTTGTGTTGGCGCTGGAAACGTACACGCTCATAAGGGAGTAGCAAAGCATGAGTTCGGGCTCTTTGTCCACTGCTGTAACGCTTTCGTTGGGGACTTTTGGAAAAATTCCAAAGTAGAATGAAAATTTTATACACCTGGTCGTATATTATCTCGGCAGCTGAATTTTGCAATGACAACAAGATTTAGCTTTGTTCAGTATGTAGGGCACTGCAGATTTCTTTTAAAAATGTATAATACATATAGTGTTTGCGGTCTAACCAAGAGTTTTTATTATATATAATATAAGGTCTTATACGTTAAATTTATATATAACTTTAACTAATTTCGGTATAGACATAGTTTGTGCTAACTTTTAATTGGTTGAATTTGAAGAAGCAAGTAAAAAGCAAAAAAAGATTGTATGTTACGGAGATAACTTAGTTTCCATATAGTCCAGTCCTTTTAGATGAAAATAAGGCCTAACCTTGCATGGCAATCTTTCCCAAATTTTATTATTCTAACTTTTAGGGGTGCTTAATAGCATTTTTTTTTATTTTAAACAATAAGAATACACCTAATCTACAAGATTAATCAGCATTTTTTTGTAAGTAAGATTGTTTGTAAGCTAGGTCTTATCTGTACTATCCTAGCTTTTGTTATGGCAAAAATTGTCCACTTCTTTGTTGTAACTACACAGCACAGCACTGACTCTGCCTTTTACTAACTGCTCACGTCCTTGTTGTAGCTACAATGCACAACAAGCCTTGCACAACTTAACACATTACGATCACACTCAAACGGTTTAGTCCTCTTGAGCCCTATGAAGAAGCTAAAGTACTTCATGGTTGAGATGCTTATGGATCCTCTCTTCATGTCTCATGGCGACTTTCTTAATTTCATTTGAAATAAATTCGACTTAAATATCTCTACGTAAATCGTCATTCCGAACATACCAAGGAGAACCTACAATATTCTTTAGTATTCGGTTCTAAAGCGTTTCTAAATTTCAATAATTCCTTTTTTGATACAGCCCCATAATTGTAGGCTATAGGTTCACACAGTTTTCAATAATTGTTTGTAAATCAGTGCTTTGATCTGGATGAAAAGTTGAAAGTAGCTTTCTATTAGCTCTTCTTCCATTTAAGTTTGAAGTCCATATTTAATTTGTATTTCGCTGGTTTCTTATTTGGAACAATGCTGTTATTTAAGATAATTGAAGGGTTTATTTCAAAAACAAATACTGTCAATTTTATTGAATGTTTAACGGTTGGCACTATCTGATAGCAAATTATCATTTACACTTGTCAAAAACGTATCGTGACAAAAACCGCCGTAGTCTAAAAGTGTAGACGCAACATTTCGGGCCAATGCTTTTTAAATGCATTCATAATTTTCGAATTCTGAGAAAACTAATAAGTATTTTTTAAAAATTTAAAAACAGAATGAAAGATAACATTATTACCGAGGGCCGAAAGTCCCTGAAAACTTCTTAATGTTTATTTTAGTAAGTTACAGGGGTGAAAAAAAGAGAAAATTAAGTGTGATTTTTAATTTCAAAAATCTCAACCAAAAGAAACTTTTTGTTTATTCTAAGGGACTTTTGGCACTCGGTAATAATGTAATCTTTCATTGTGCGATTAAATTTGTCAAAAATATTTATTATTTTTCTTAGGATTCGAAAAAAATGAATGCATTTAAATGAATTGGACCGAAATTTTGCGCATACGCTCTTAAAATTATAACAAGTTCTAAAAACGCTGTTTTTGAATAAACTGAATAAATATTTTGTCAGTAACAACCAATGTCATCAGACATCGGCAGTTTCACATATTTATTTACATACAGACGTTTGATAGCTTATTTACTGCGTACTTAGTTAGAGAATACTTTCTTCATTTCAGATGTAAACGTTAAAAGTTCTTTTAACGGGAAAATTAGGCCTGAACAACAGACACTTGTAATAGAAAAATTCAATTTCAATCTTTAAATAATGAACAGGATTACTACCTTTTGGTCTTATTTCATTTTAAAACGTAAAACAAAGAAGACCGCGACGTGACCATAATGCAGATGAAGACGAAGGTCCTTCATTTGATCATTCTGTAGCCTTTTATTATAAAGTTCGGAATCAAGATAACGAAGAACAGGTCTATTATACTGCTTTTTTGAGCTTCCATGATATTGCTAGAGGTGGACTCAGGAGAAATAATGATTCTATTAAAACTTCTCCAATACCACCTTCCGATGGACGTGGAAAGCATGACAATAGGCCCTCTAAAACCCCAGATGAAGTTCTACACCTTATACGACAACACATTTAATATTTCAGGGCCAAGCAGTCTCATTACTTAAGGCGAGATAATAAAGTGTTTTTACCTGAGGAGCAAGTGTAAAAAAAATGCACAAAATGTATTTACAGAAAATTCAAATTAACGTGTCATATCATGTTTTTATAATGTTTTTACGAACAAATTAAGGTGTTCAATATGACTCAGGAATATTTTTTCGATATAGATACAGCATGTTCCAAATACTTTCTAAAGAGCCCAAGATCAAGTTTGTGTCTTAGAGAAGCAAGTATTATCAAAATATCTATAGATTCTCCATACGTTAAAACGCTAGTCCATGGACTCACTGTGCTGTTAGGAATAAGAAAGCATTGGCCAATGCTATAGACTTTGATAAGTTATATGAGTCTTCTTCTTTTGGCGCCTAACTTCTGTGAATCACGTTGGTTCATACAACTTTGTTGACAGCTGCTCTAAATAGATGTATGGTAGTCATTCCTGCTCACTGTCTGATGTTCTTCAACCACGATGTCCTTCTGCGCCCTTGAGATCTTTTGCCTTCTATCTTGCCTTGTAAAATTAGTCGAATTAGTTGATACTTCTCATTGCGCATCACATACCCTAAATATGTCATCTTTCTGATTTACACGATACGCATAATTTCCAGATCTTTATTCATACGTTGGATCAAGGTGTTGTCTGTAACATGATGAATATAGAAAATTCTGTGCATGCGGCGGTAACACCACATTTTGAAGGCTTCTAATCGTTTGAATGTTGCCTCCGTCAAGGTCCAGGCTTTGACTACATATAAAAGAGTAGAAAATACATAGCATCTCAAAACTCGTGTTCTTATATCATTGTTCAGGTGCATATTACATAAAATCTTTCTGAGGCGATTGAAGACAGCTCTCGCCTTTTCAATACGACATGTTATTTCCTGTGAGTGGTCCCATTCCTTATTTAGGCTGCATCCAAGGTATGTAATTTTGTCGATTATTTTCAAGGGTTCATTATTAGCTGTGAATTTACTTACTACAAGAATTTTGGTCTTCTTACAGTTTAATTTGATAATTTAATTGATTGATAATTTAATTTGTGCATGATTTTATTATATTGTATCTATAAAGGTATTTCTTGATCATAATACTGTTTATTTCCATACGTATATAACCATTTATTAATTGATGGTACATTTTTTACTTGTGATTACATTCAGCCGCCTATATAATTGTGCTGTTGAATGTATATTGTTTTGTTTTATCCCTGAATTTTATTTCTCGACTCCTAATAAGTTTCCTGATAAAATAATACCTCTGAATATTTGTTTATTACATTAAATTATTATTATATCTTCGGCCAGGAGAAAGATCAGGCTGATTAAGTTTTGTAGGTAAGTAGGTGTACGGAGTCCACCTAATATATTTATTATTGGTTTATGTAGTGTGTTGGCAAAATTTATTTAATAATTAACTGTTCATATCTTTCCTTGGATTTGGTCTCATAACCTAAATATCTTTGCTTACCTTTTTCCCGTTGAAAAGTTAAGTGGAGCCCTTTTTCTACATATCTTATCTTATCTTTGGTAATTTTCCCGTCTATCTTTTTGTTTATTTCTGTATCTTTTCTAATATATCTTATCCTGTCCTATCTTTACTTATTTCGTCCATTGGACCCATTCCCGGTTCCAAAAGCTAGTTTCGAACCCACGACTCGCTCTTCACCAACCATCTGGCTATCGTCCACAGTGTCTCCATTGGTGACCTTTCTAGCACCACCCAAAAAAGGTTTCTGAGGTTACAACGTATCGGTCTTTTGTAATGGTCACTTAAAAGATTTTTCATTTTTAAAAATGCCAATCACGCTATTTTAAATTGGATATTAATTTCTATATCAGAGTCCTACTTATCATTTACCGTATATTCTAGATATTTGAATCGATCTACTTTTAACGTGCAAGTCGATATTTTGAATTTTGTTGATTAAGCTGTATACATTTTCAATACAGTCGTCACTTATTATACTATTCACAGACATAAAATTTTCTAATATATCTACAAATACATACAAAATTGGTTTCTTTTTCATAGTTTTTTTCTCGTTATTTATCCAATATTGTCTGAATCCTATGCCGGCGTTTCGTATGATTTATCAGAACTGCATATGACACGTGTCACCCTTTGTTTTTGAGCACGTGTCGCCTGTAAATCTCGTCAGATATAGAAATTTTATTGAGAATATCCCGAGGAGATGCTGTACGTATAGCGTTAGGGTTAATTTCAAATAAAGTCTGAGATGTATGGATGGCAAATAGAAACGTGTGCATATAAGGAGACTCAAGAAGCATAGTAATATGGCGAATTGTGGTAAAATGGTTTCAAACTACAAATTTATATACTTTTATTTCAAGAAGGAATAGTGCATGTCGAAGTCGAGAGCGGAGTGGGGATTGTTCAGGAATTTTCCTTAGTAGCTTTTCTCAGCAACTTAATATTTACTAAAAAATAAACTCTATTTACACTAGAGCTTTTACATTACATGTCGATTTTAAAACAGAATATTGTAAAAAAATACACTGTTTTCCTTTGTTATGTTGTAATAAAACAAACCAATTCGGAGATAGGGCAAGCAAAATAATCGAAACTTGTGCGAACGGCACTCAGGGTTTGTTAGGAAAGCTGGGGTCGTGGATAAGTAAATGACAAGGGGTCTGATTGGGGCAACTACAAAAAAATTAAACAAAGGGGTCATGAATCTCTACCGTCTTATCAATTTGCTTTCACACATATATAAACTTTTCACAAAAATTATCAAAAAAGACTGGACACTAAATCAGACTTCTATCATCCTGGAGAACAAGCTGGATTTAGATCGGGATACAGAACTAACGACCACTTACTAGTGATAAAGAACCTTATATAGAAGTCTGCAGAATACAACAAATCACTGGCACTGATATTTGTCGACTACGAGAAAGCATTCGGTACCATAAGCCATCAGAAATTGTTAAAATTATTGACAGAATGCTGAAAAGACCATCGCCACACTAAAATAATCAAATATATCTACCATAATGCCACAGCTAGCGTAAGACTATCTGAACAAGAAACAAATAAACTCTGTATACAGCGAGGAGTACGGCAAGGAGACACTTAACATAAATAAAGAGAAGCTCAGTCATTTGAGATTTGCAGATGCATTATGAAAACTTATGTAGTGCAACTTTTTTACAAATGGGGTAACTCTTCTGAAACGATAACTTGAAACTTCAACTTCCAAATCGCATGATTAAATGTTACATTTGACCAGTTTTCTTTTATGGTGTCGAAGCATGGACCTTGCAAGCGTCCATTATGAACTGCGTAAAGGCTTTTTAAACTTGGTTGTAAAAACGAACACTAAAAATATCGTGGACGGCAAAGCAGACAAACGAAGCTGTTCTCAACAGTGTAAAACCTACTCGTTCGTTGATTGATAGCGTCAAACCCAGAGATTATAATAAAATATCCTTAACATATAATGCGAGGTTAATGGTGTAATATAAAGTACGCAGGGAATTGGCAGAAAACAAGCCTCGTAATTAAAGAATATTAGAGAATGGAGCGGGATACTTAGAGTAGAACAACTGTTTAGTGTAGCTCAATATAGAGAGAGTCTTGCAATATGAATCGCCAACGGCAGGGAGACTTGATAAGGCACGTTAAAAAGAAGGTAATTCATTATCCACAGTTTTATCCAACCCTAATTACAGTTTTTTGGAAGCTTGTAGGGGCAAATGTATTAAGTCCCGCACTGAAAACCTGATGGTCTAATGTAGGGAATAAAAAAATTGTGTTGATAAGTGAGTTTTTTTGTTCACGAAATATTATAGATCTGATTGTTGTTTTTAATACATTGTACATTTACAAATTATGCTTTAACTATGTAGGTACTCTACCCGATCAGCTTTCACAGTACATTATATTAGTATAACCTTTCTTATTATTTATATGAAAAAATTAATAACAGAGGCCTACATTTTCGTGAAAAGTGTTTTGAGTTTAATAGGGGTCCTATAGTAAATGGGATTGTGCTGATCAAGCATCTGTACTTAGTTTTTTTTCCAGCACGTCAGGTTTTTAAGAAAAGTGTGTCTGAAATTTTTCATAGAAACTGCCAAAAATACTGAGAAAATATTTATCGAAACTTTATTTAATACAAAATTACACTGCAAAATTGAGTTATTCTTAAAAAAGAATTCAGTATAACCTACGTTAGACAATATTTGTTTTTTTTTTAATAAAACCGTTGTCTTTTTTCATGAAATCTGCGTTTTGTGGTCTTCTTTTTATGGATTTTTGCAATCTAGTCTCTCTTTAAGGTCCAGCAGTAACCAGCCATCATTCTTATATCCCATCTTCCTTGGTAACGTCTCTTCATCTCCTTTAAATCTTGATGGAACCTTTCTTCCTGTCCCTCGCTGACAACTCAAAGATTTTCGGAAAAATAATCAACGTTTGAATTCAGAAAATGAAGATTAACGCTCATATTGCATCCCAGTTTTTTATAATTTTCGACCATTTTTATATATTTCTTTATAGTTTGGAGACTTGTTGTTTCCAAGAAAACCGTCTATGACTTCTACGGAAGAACTCCATGCTTCAGATTAATCCTGGGTCATTGTATTCTAGAACAATCTGTCCGATTATAAGGTTCGAATTTGAGGGCCTACAAGAATTCCTTATGTAAGTTCAGCTTCAGAAAGTGCAGGAAATTTGTCGCACAGATATTTAAAGCAGTCATCTTGTTTATCTAAAGCTTTGACAAACTGCTTCATTAACCCTAACTTTACGTGAAGAGAAGGTAAAAGAACTAATTTTGAGTCAACTAGTGTATCACGTTACACATTTTTTTGTCCCGGTACAAGTCTTTCTCTGAGTGGCCACTCTTTCTTAACGTAATGTAAATTTCGTGATCGACTGTCCCACTCGCACAAAAATATGGTGTACTATACTTTATTTTATTTAGCAACAGCTCAAGATTCTCATATGTTTCTTTGAGATGCACGGAGTGAGCAACAGGCACTGAGGCATAAGTATTACCATTGTGCAACAAGACACCCTTCACACTTCTCTAGAAGAATCAAATTGACAACTCCCAGTTTTATGACTACTTCAGAAATATTATAACAATACACCAGTGAGCCCTTTTGATAAAAATACTTTGCGAACTCTTTTTCACGATGCCTATACTACGAAAGTGTGGTACCTGGAGCCAATTGATTTTTATCTTTCAGTGGTAATCCTAAGATTTGTGCAGCATCCTTTGATATACCCAAGTCTCTCACCAAGTCATTTAGTTCAGCTTGGATAAACTTTTAAGATTGGTCTATCTCAGGATTGAATTCGTCTTAATCGGTTTTTTCGTCTGAACTTTCATCTGATAATTGCTGTTGGATGGTGTGAAGAAAAGGTGAATTAATGTTCCTGGTCCATGAGATACAGGTCGTTTAGCAGAAGGTAAATCAGGATATTGAATTTGGTGTTTTTTTTTAATTAAGATCCTTGATATCGCAGGAGCAAAAGTAGCAGTCGTCTCCATGGTTTTTTGGTTCCCTCCATACCATAGGAATGCCGAAGGGTAAAGAGTTACGTGTACATTTTGTCCATTTTCTCAGTAGTTCGACACACTAAAAGAACACTTTGTGTGGAGCCCAAGATTTGTCCTGATCACCAAGCTTTACCCCGAATTAAGCGTGATAAGCTTTCTTTATAAAGTCTGTTACGTTTCCTTTATGCTTTGCTATTGATAAATCACCACACACGTAACAAAATATGTCAGGACTGTTCTTACACTTTCTTGATGACATTATGGCGCGATAAACACTCATACAACAAAATACAACTCGATGCTACAAACAACTGACGCTTACTAACTCTATTTACGAAATACTCAACTGACGATGCCTTCAAGTAAGTATTAAAAAAATAATTTTAATGCAATTTAAGAAAGCTACATGATAAAGAAACTACAAGAAGAATATACCAAGGCTGGCCTAGATATTAACCTCGCGAAAACAGAGTACCTATCTACAAGTGAAGAAGACATAGAAGATCTACAGATTGATGACAACGTAACAATCAAAGGAAAGGATAAATTCAAATACCTGGGGTTTATAATCACGAAAAAGGCAACAACAGAGGAAGAAATTACACAAAGATTAGGACAAACAAGAACAGCAATCCGACAACTTAACTCAGTATGGTGGGATAGACACCTAAATATGAAGACAAAAACGCAGATTTATAAAACATTAGTGCAAAGTATTATGACATATGGGGCTGAAAATTGGATCATAAACAAGAAAAATAGCAGTAAGATAGTAGCAACAGAGATGGAATGCCTGCGAAGATGCTGCAGAGTAACAAGAATGGATAGGAGAAGTAATGACGAAATAAAGCAAAGAACATCAATAGAAACAGACATACTAACATATATAGAACAAAAAAGACTAAAGTGGTATGGACATGTAAGAAGAACTAGCGACAGCAGATGGATAAAGAGAATAACCGAATGGAGCCCCATAGGAAGGAGGAAAAGAGGACGATCCCGAAAATCCTGGAGGAACGAAGTAGACGACGCCATGAGTAAGAGAGGACTAAACGATGGAGAATGGAACAACAGAGAGAGATGGAAACGGTTGAGCGAGGTAAGGCAGTGAATACTGTAGAATCCCTAAATATATATAAGAAATATTAATAAGCTACATAGTTGCACTAGTATATAATATCTCACAAGGTTTTTTCAATTTTGTGAAAAATTTTGACGTGATGGGCTTAAACCGAATTCATATCCAGAATTAGCGTACCCGTATTAGCTAAGGACACATGTTAAACTCACAATAGCAAAAATCCAGAGGGCATCCAGACAATTAATCTACACATTGTCACATAACGTATTCCATAAAGTATATAAGTTTATTTAAAAAATTCTTTAAATGTAGTCTTTTATATTTTTCATCGACCTACACCAACCCTTATATTGCCCCCATCCAAATAATACTGACTTGTAATGAAAACCCCACCACATGTTGCTCCTTATTTAAACAAGGTCGAAATTTGTTTTCGGGGCACGTAAAAATTTGCGAGCTACCTCTGGGCTCATCTGAAAACCTCAGTTTTCATGAGCCTCGTAAAATAAAGTAGGATAGTATTATATTTTCACGACAACATAGCCTTCGGTGAATTAAGGGAGGCAACTGTAGGAAGGAGAAAGTGAGTTTACCGTTACGTATTGCGGTTAACAGTTTGATGTACTAAAAAACAAATTTTCTGAGAATATAATAATATTTTCCTGTTGCTTTATTTAAATGAAAAAAAAACTTTATACTCTCTTTTTTATTTAAAGTAACGGGTATGGGACATCTGTGGTCATTAGCACGAGTTACAATTTAAGGTTTATATTTAATATAATATATATTACAAATAATATAGTTTAAAAAATTTAACTGTTGATTTTTCTAGAGAAAAGATTTTGATTGCTTCAAATTTCTCTAGAAGAAATTCTAGATATATAGATTCTAGATTTCAAGGCTCGATTTACCTGATAATGAACGCCAATATCAGGCACTGATCCAAACAAATTGTAGACACTGGAAGAAGAAGAAAGATCAACGCCAGAATTGACCATAGACCAGAAATGGCAAAATATAACGAACGCCATAGAAAGTGCCGCAGCGGAAACTATAGGAAAAAAAAAAGGAATAACAAGAAGACAAACCAATGGTTTGACCAGGAGTGCGAACAAAGCGTGCATCAAAAAGCAATCAAGAGGTTAGAGTAACTAACACCCCCTACAGATGAGATCAGGAAAGACTACAACAGAGTAAGGACTCAAATGAGAAGACTTTTGAGAAGAAAAAAAGAAACAGTACCTAGAAGCGCGAATATAGCAACTGGATGAGCAACATAGAACCGGTCAGTCTAGACAGTTTTATAAGGACCTAAAAACAATGAAGGGCAACACGACCAACAGCCCAAGATTTATAAAAGACTATGCAGGACAATTGCTCACAGACGACGAGGAGATAAGCCGCCAATGGAGAAAGTATTTTGAGCAACTCCTAAATACAGAAAAATCCACAACGATAGGGCAACAAAGACAGTACCAGTTAGTCGAACCTGAAATACCAGGGCCCACACCTGGAAAATCTCCAACTTGAGATATATCATCTTATAAGGGAAGTCTGGGAAAGAGAAAAAATACCGAAACACTGGCATGAAAGCCATATAGTACTTATCCACAAGAAGGGAGACAAACAAATATGTCGGAACTATAGAGGAATATCGTTAATCAATACAACGTACAAAATTATATCCATAATACTATCTAGAAGGCTAACTTTATACGCAGAGGAAATAATAGGCGACTACCAAAGCGGATTCAGATCGGGAAGGTCGACCATAGACCAGATATTCGTCCTACGATAGGTGTTGGAAAAAAATTGGGAATTCAACCGCGATATACACCAAATCTTCGTGGACTTTAAACAAGCTTACGATTCTGTTAGCAGAGAAGCATTGTGGGAGACCATGGTAGAAATAGGAGTACCTGGAAAGCTGGTACGATTAGCACAGGTGAGCGCAGAGAAAGCTTCCACACGGATCAGAATTGGCAGCACTACGTCGGAGGAATTCCTCATTGACACCGGGCTTAGACAAGGAGATCCTCTCGCCCCCCTGCTATTTAATTTCGCACTGGAACATGCGGTAAGGAAAGCTCAACCAAAACTGACAAACGGATTTGCCGCCCAAGGATCAAAAATACTATTGGCGTTTGCGGATGACGTAGACAAAATTGCACAATCCACCAGAGATGCAAAAGAAGTTTTCACCCTATTCGAAAAAGAAGCCAAGAAAGTTGGTCTGAAGGTCAACGAGGATAAGACCAAGTACATGGTGGTTACGAAGAACCCAAGACCAAGGGTTAGACAAAACGTAACATTCAATAAATATAACTTTGAAGTCGTCAAAGAATTCAAGTAAGTGGGAGCGATCATAACATCTGAAAATAAATATGAAAAGGACGTGGCAGCCAGGGTCATTGCAGGAAACAGGGCATATTACTCATTAATGACCGTACTTAAATCAAAAATGTTCTCAATACCAGCAAAAATAAGAGTGTACAAGACAATAATTCGTCCCACAATAACGTATGGAAGCGAGACATGGACTCTGAATCAGCAGGAAACGACAAAATTACTGGTACTGGAAAGAAAGATAGTGCGGACTATCTATGGGCCTTGCAGAGAGGAGACAACAGGAGAATGGAGAAGAAGACACAATTATGAACTCCAGACAATATATGGAGATGAAAATATAGTACGCTACATTAAAGCAAACCGAATAAGATGGGCGGGAAACGTACTAAGATCGAGTGATGAAAGACTCCTAAACGCCACATTCTGGGAAAGGCCCGATGGCAGGATGGTCAGATGGTCGCCCAAGAAAGAGATGAAACGACGCAGTAGCCAGTGATTAACGCAAAATGGGAATACAGCAATGGGAAATAGCTGCTCAGGACCGACAACAATGGAGGCAAATATTAAACGCGGCCAAGACTCACATAGAGTTGTAGAGCCAAATGATGATGATGATGATGATAGATTCTAGCTAAAATAGATTCGGAATTCACTATTAGCTCTTCTAATTTCTTTTAATTTTTACGTTGCCCATAATATGCTTCCTATCGTTTAATTTTTGTGTGTTTTTCTTTTGATTATCATGTACTAGCTTTTCATACTGACTGTCTATTTGTTTTATTTGACTTCCTAAAAAGAAATAGCAGATTAAAAAATTGTTCTATTATGTCAATAGCAAAGTATTAACGATATGTTAAAAAGTGCAGTTTTTCTGAACGCTTTACTTCAGCAAGAATACGGTACTGATGAAGATCAACGCGTATTAAATGAAAAACTTCTTACACTCTCATCCACTGCAACTTTTTAACCTGATACCGGATTTTCTCATCTCGTATTTATCTCCAGTTTATAAGTATAACAAACGTGAGCAATCGCCAATAAAAAAGTTATTTCACTCTTCAGTTCGTGCAAACGACAGATTTAGCCAATAAGCTGCCGGGAAGTTTACTTCTATTTCGAGATAAATAATGCAATTCACGCCAAAACACATCTAATATTAATGGATCAGCTCAAAACGTCCTAAAGAACGTTTTATTTGCGCCTGGTTTTTACTGCGAGATAGAATGTGACCCAACGAGGTATTTTCCACACAAAAAAAGAAATCCAGAGCGTAATGGATGAACTCTTGAGAGTTGATGGAGAGACTGGATTAATACAAAATGAATATATATATATATATATATATATATATACATATATATATATATATATATATATATATATATATATATATATGTATATATATATATATATATATATTGATACGATTAGGGTTTATAGAAAATAATTTATAAGTTATATACTACATAATATTAGATATAAAAAAGTATTTGATTATTTTAAATAAGTTATATACTAGAGAATTTAATAAAAATATATTTATGTGAGGGCATTTTTAATAAATTAGCATATAATAAGTGTAAAAAGTTGTATTTTAATATTGTAAATAGATTTAAGTGAGCCATGTGACTAGGCAACCAACTATACAAACTCTGTCTCCAATTTGACATTTTAGGAAATAAGGGAATATAAGTGGGGTTATATAATATATTGTTTGAATTGTGTATTTTATTAAATTAGAGTGTTAGTTACTAATTTAATTATATATTCTGATCTGAAAAGCCTAAATGTAAACAAAATTATTAATAGAAAAGAATGGAATTCTCTGGATCTCCGGAGATGGCCATGTTTGCGAAATGGTTTGTTCCAGAAAATTCAGACAGGTATTTGATAGAACAAATTGGAACATGATCTATTACGAGATGGTTCTAGAAATTCAAAAACATATAAATACCCGTGATTTGGATTCAAGAGGGAGTTTTTTGAAAGTTTTTAGTCAGAAAAGTTTTAGATAGTGCAGTCAGAAGAGTTTTAAGCAGTTTTTAAGTTTTTAGTCAGAAGTCAGGCCAGTTTATTATGAAAGTTAGTAGAAAGATACAATTAGTTAGTGAATATTGAAGTAAATTGTTCAGAATTTTCAAGAAGTCAGTCAGAAAAGTTTAGTAAGAAATATGAAAGTTAGTTGGAGTCAGTGAATCAGGTACAAATAGTCGAATTGTTTAATATAGTGAGTTAAATGAAGATTAAAAATTATGCATATAATTAATGCACATTTATAATTATACACAAATAATTATTGGAGATTATAAAAGTATATTGGAAGAAATTAAATTATATTATGGTTGGAGATTAATATAAATCAACTTATAATAATTGGATATTGGTATATTGAAAAGAAGAATAAATATAAATGCTGTTTGCTGGTTTGATTGGTGGTATATAAATGCTGGTGAAGAAAAATATATCTTAAATTAGTAGAAGCTGATAATTGGAAAAAGAAATTTCACAAAAACAAGGATAACCGAAGTACGAAGACTTTCAGTGGTGATTAGAATATATATAGTGGAAAACAGTTCATTTAGGCATTCAGTGAAAGAAAGGTACAAAATTTTGTTAATATAATTTAGTTAGTGTCATAACAATTTCAATTTTGAAGATAGTTTTGTTTAAATTGTAGATTGTCTATAGAATTTAATTAGTTTTATAAGAATATCAATTTAAAGATAGTTTATTTTAAATTTACATTGGCTAAGTTAGATATATATGTGTGTTTCATAATAGTTATAATAAAGATAATTTAAAAAAGTACTTACAAGCTAATTCTTTGAGAACCGCGATAAAAACCCTATATATATATTATATTATTAAAAATACTCATTGCTCATCATTCAAACAAAAAAACACATCATAACAAATTGGCACCCAACGCGGTGGCTCTCTATTTAAAAGAATTAGTTTGGGAAGATAAGTGCTCTCATATAATTAAATTAATTATCAGTAGAAAGGAAAAATTATAGAATTTATTTTTAATTATATTTGAACAAGTAAAGTCTCAAAATGTCTCAAGGAAAGAAAGGTACAAGAAGCAAAAAGAATGAAGAAGATGTGGAAGTAGAAACACAACCTATACAAGAGGAGAGTTTAGTTCAAGTTCCACAAGATACTGCAGAAATGAATCCAGAAAGAGAGGAAAATGTCAATATGGCAGCTTTGATGTCATTAATGATGCAGATGAACAAGACAATGGAAGAGAATTCAAAAGAAATCAAAGAAGACATGAAAAAAATGGAACAGAAAATGGAAGAGATTACGAAAAAAATGGAAGAGAATTCAAAAGAAATCAAAGAAGACATAAAAAAATTGAAAGAGAATTCAAAAGAAGTCAAAGAAGACATGAAAAAAATGGAACAGAAATTGGAAGAGAATTATAGAAAATTAGAAAAGAAAATAGAAGATAATAATAATAAAATTGTAAAACAAATGGATAAAAAACTTGAAGCTGCAGAGAAAAAAGTAGCAAATGAAATAAAAAGTATACGGAATGACTACAAGAAAAGGATAGACAATGAGAGGACAGAAGTAAAGAGGATTATTCAAGATAATAAGATAGATATAGAACAGAAAATAGAGTTACAGAAATGTAACTTAGAAGTAAAAATTAACGAAGACAGGAGAAACACAGAAGAAAAATTAGACGATATACAACAAAATATCCAAATAAATAGTAATCAAATAAGAAATGTGGAACAGAGAATAGATGATATTTCACAAATGAGAGACATAGGGAGACCTTACTTAAATTTAACAAATGAGACTGGGATTAAATTCTCTGGTAATATAAAAAATTTGCATCCTAGAGTATACATAAATAGTTTAAAACATAAATTAAGATTTGTGAATAATATTAATGATATTAAAGATTATATTAGAATGACATTAAATGACAATGCAGCAACTTGGTTTGCTAGTATTGAGAATGATTTAGATAATTTTCAAACATTTGAAAATAAATTTTTAAATTATTATTGGGGTGAATTAGAGCAAGCCAAGTTTAGAGAAATTCTATATTTTGGAAAGTATAATCACAATTTAAAATCAAATATGGTAGATTATGCATTAAAACTGATAACAGTCGCAAAATATTTAGAACCACCACTTAGAGAGGATGAAACAGTCTTAAATGTATCTAGACATTTTGATGCTGATGTTGTCCAAACAGTAACTGTACAAAATATTCAAACAATAGATAGTTTTATTAATTTTATTCAAAGAATACAAAGAGGCAATATGACAAGTAATAATAACAACAGAAAAAACAATAATAACTTTCAATATAATAAAAATGATATTCAACAATATAGACAATCATATAACATTAATACTAGGTATGGTAATAATTTACAAAATTTTAATAATAATAACAGTAATCCAAATAGACAGAACTTTAATAATAATACTAGTTATAATAGACAAAATTTTAATAATAATACTAATTATAATAGACAACATTTTAATAACAGTACTAATAATAATAGACAAGATTTTAACAATAGAAGAAATACAGAGCGACCTAACTATAACAGACAGGTAAATTGTGTTCGAAGGAATAGAAGCTGCGAAGGCAGGGAACGAAGTAGTACAAGGCAGGAGAATGTGAGTAGAAGTCATAGTAGGGAAAGACATAGGACATCAGATCCAAGTGGTCAGATACAATCTGACAATTCTAATAATCAAAATTTTGTGCAGTAAACTTTCTGAATTACAAGTTAGGCCATTGCTATTATGAAAAACCTTCTGAATTTATTTCTCTAGATGAAGATAAAATTATTGAATCTATTAATTTAATTTATATAAATGCTTTGGCCAAAAATAAAATGATTAAGATTATGATAGATACTGGTTCAGAAAGTACTTTAGTCTCGGAGAATTTTATTTTTAATACATTAAAATTATCAGATATAATAAAGATTCCAAAAATTAAAATTGTTGGTGCAAATAATAAGAAGTTGGGTGAAATTGATAAACTAGCCAATTTTAAAATTAATATTCTTAATAAAGAAATTAATATGCAAGGATTTATTGTCAAGGATTTATGTGTTGATATATTAATGGGAAATGATGAATTGGAAAAGAAGAAAGTAAAGATAGATTTTGAAGAAAAAATGGTAACTTTGGAAGGGCAAATAATTAAATTTATGCAGAAAGATGAGGTGGAAGAAGGAATAAGAGTTGATAGGATATTATTAAAAGAAAATAATGATGTTTATGAAGAAGAAATGTATTTTGATGATAGGGAAATGTCCCAAAAGAATGTAAAGAATAATGGTAGTGAATATTTAAGGAATGGAAATTTTAAGCAGATGGATGCCTACGAGGAGGAGTGCGTAAAATTGGAAGCAAGGAATAATGAGTACATAATGAAGAATAATGTTATTTGTAAAGAAGAAGATATGATGAAAGTTTTAAATTGCCCTGAAGAATATAAATCAATAGTCATTTCCATATTGCAGCAACACAAGGGACTTGTCAATAAAGAAAATAGAATTGCACAAAATTATATCCATAGTATAAAAGTTAAAGAAGAAAAAGATTTTAAAACAAAATCATACCCAATACCATATAAATACAGAGAAGAAGTAAACAAAACAATTAATAATATGTTAGAAGATGGGATCATTGAGAAGGCAGACACACATTTTATTAACCCCATAGTAGTAGTACGAAAAAGATCAGGTGAAATCAGGTTATGTTTGGATGCAAGGAATATTAACAAGATTACGGAAAAGTAATTTGAAGCACCAATGAGTATAGATGGAATATTAGGAAGAATTACAGGAATGTCATTTTTCACTAAAATCGATTTACAGCATAGTTTCTGGTTAATACCTCTAGAAAGAAAAAGTAGACAGTATACAGGATTTCAGATAGATGGAGTAGTATATCAATTCAAAGTAGTACCATTTGGACTTCAATCATCTTGCAGTGCTCTATGTAGATGTCTTCATGATATTCTGGATCAATATGAACATTTTGTAATTCACTACATTGATGATATATTAATTTTTTCTAAAACGGCTGAAGATCATGAGAAACACCTAAAAATTATAATAAATAGATTAGACAAAGTTGGACTAAAAATAAATCAAGAAAAATGTACATTTTTTCAAAAAGAAGTCATATATCTAGGTTATAAACTTAACACTAAGGGAATCGAAATGGATCCAGAACGGACACAAGTCATTCAGGAATATAAAACACCACACAATTTAAGAACTTTAAGAGGATTTATTGGAATAATTAATTATTATAAAAGGATGATACCAGATCTAAGTATAAAAGAAATTCCATTACTTGAACTACTGAGAAAAGGTGTAAAATGGAGATGGGATCAGAGAAGAGAACTAGCATTCCAAGAAATTAAAAACATTTTTCTGTCAAATTTGAAAATATACTATCCTGACTACACACAGCCATTCATATTAAGAACAGATGCATCAATAGAGAGATTATCAGGGGTATTATTACAAATACATGATGGGGTCGAATACCCAATACAATTCATTTCAAGAATCACAAAGCCACATGAAAAGGGTTACTCAGTTTCAGAATTAGAACTAGCAAGTATAATACACTGTGTCACAAAATTAAGAATTTATTTGTTGGGTAATGAATTTACAATAGAAACAGATCACCAAGCTTTAACGTCTATATTAAATAACAAATATGGAAACAGTAGAATACATCGGTGGAGTCTAATACTTAGTGAATACTGCTTTGAAATCAAATACATTTCTGGAAAATCCAATATAGTGGCAGATGCTTTATCAAGGTTAGAAAATACACCACAAAAAGGGCAGCGAACAATAAAAGTTGGATTAAATCAATTAGTAGAAAGTACTGGATTATATTCTAAAGAAGAAATTATAAGAGATCAGATCAATTTGAGTGAAAAACAAAAAGTCCTTAGGAAAGATGGAGTATATTATAAAATAATAAATGGCATAGAAGTATATGTAATAACTAGAACTTTAGCAAAGAAAATATTGAAAAATTTACATAACAATTATATGCATATTGGTTCAAGAAAGCTATGGATGCTATTTAGGGACAATTATTTTGCAAAGAATGACATAAGTATAGCAAAAGAAATTACTACCCAATGCCCAATATGTCAACTAAACAAAGAAAAGAATTTCAAAAACCAGAACACATATAAATCTAATGTTGTATATGAAAAACTAAATACAGTTTCCATGGATTTTATTTCAAATTTAGTTCTCAGTCCAACAGGAAAAAAGCATATACTAGTGATAGTTGATTTATATACAAAATTTATTAAACTATATCCCTGCTCCAGAACAAATGTTAAAACATTAAAATTATATATTAATCAATTTTTCGAAGAAATAGGACCATTTAGAAATTGCATAATAGATAATGCTACATATTTTAACAACCAAAAATTTCGGACATTTTGTGAGAAAAAGGGAATCAACATTCATTTTACAAGTATCAGACATCCTCAGGCAAATCCTGCAGAAAGATATATTAAAGAAGTTATAAAATATTTAAGGATACTGTGTCAAAATCAACACGAAACTTGGCAGCAACATATACCACAAGTAGAGTATTTTTTAAATAATACACATAATTTGAATACAGAGGAAGTACCAGAATATTTAATGTTTGGCCATATAGGAAACAGAAAGTGGATTAGTGAATATAATCAGGATATGTTAGAACAAGTAATGCAGAAAGTGAATAACCGAATTAGGAGGAAAGCTGAAAAATATATCAGAAGACAAAATCGAAATATAAAAAAACCAATCACATTTCAAAAAGGAGACCTAGTGTTAATTCGTTCACTTAGAAAAAGTAATGTTAAAGAAAACCGTTGTAAGAAATTACAACCAATGTTTGAAGGTCCATATACAATTGAAAATCAGAATGGACTAAATAGTTATGTGTTAATAGATGCAGAGAACAGACTAAGAGGCATATTTCATATCAACGACATTTTTCAATATCATGAAGAGATTGAATAATGATTTCTATACCTTTAACACAAATATAATAACACTAATAACTTACTGATATATCCATTTTATTCAATAGACTTGATTTGTTAAATGGTAGATGGTAGATTTCATTATTTTGAATCAATTTGACATCATACTTGTTGAATTTTGTATATATGGAAATTAATTTGTACCCTAAAAATCATAATTTGGGGTTAGACACAAATTTGATACTATAATTGCTATAAAAATGTCTTTCTAATATAATAAAGTGAAAAAAAAAACTTACCAATTTATATTGATGAAGTTATTTTGAATAGAAATAATTCCTAGATTTTGTCTATAAATAAACAGAACACCATATCTATTATATTTTTAATTAAGGTTATATTTTATTCTCTGATATCGCATCCATTGCTCCATTTGACATGACAGTTTGACCATAGAATAGCCAAACTGTGCTCCGTTGTTCTCTGTTTTGACATAGACAGCTAACAGGGATGTATTTAACACATTTTAAATAAAAAAAAAATTGAATTATTAAATTTAATAAGGTATGAGAAAATTAATATTTAAAAAAATAATAAGTAAATTATTTATTTTAAATATTATTTTGGGGTATTGATACGATTAGGGTTTATAGAAAATAATTTATAAGTTATATACTACATAATATTAGATATAAAAAAGTATTTGATTATTTTAAATAAGTTATATACTAGAGAATTTAATAAAAATATATTTATGTGAGGGCATTTTTAATAAATTAGCATATAATAAGTGTAAAAAGTTGTATTTTAATATTGTAAATAGATTTAAGTGAGCCATGTGACTAGGCAACCAACTATACAAACTCTGTCTCCAATTTGACATTTTAGGAAATAAGGGAATATAAGTGGGGTTATATAATATATTGTTTGAATTGTGTATTTTATTAAATTAGAGTGTTAGTTACTAATTTAATTATATATTCTGATCTGAAAAGCCTAAATGTAAACAAAATTATTAATAGAAAAGAATGGAATTCTCTGGATCTCCGGAGATGGCCATGTTTGCGAAATGGTTTGTTCCAGAAAATTCAGACAGGTATTTGATAGAACAAATTGGAACATGATCTATTACGAGATGGTTCTAGAAATTCAAAAACATATAAATACCCGTGATTTGGATTCAAGAGGGAGTTTTTTGAAAGTTTTTAGTCAGAAAAGTTTTAGATAGTGCAGTCAGAAGAGTTTTAAGCAGTTTTTAAGTTTTTAGTCAGAAGTCAGGCCAGTTTATTATGAAAGTTAGTAGAAAGATACAATTAGTTAGTGAATATTGAAGTAAATTGTTCAGAATTTTCAAGAAGTCAGTCAGAAAAGTTTAGTAAGAAATATGAAAGTTAGTTGGAGTCAGTGAATCAGGTACAAATAGTCGAATTGTTTAATATAGTGAGTTAAATGAAGATTAAAAATTATGCATATAATTAATGCACATTTATAATTATACACAAATAATTATTGGAGATTATAAAAGTATATTGGAAGAAATTAAATTATATTATGGTTGGAGATTAATATAAATCAACTTATAATAATTGGATATTGGTATATTGAAAAGAAGAATAAATATAAATGCTGTTTGCTGGTTTGATTGGTGGTATATAAATGCTGGTGAAGAAAAATATATCTTAAATTAGTAGAAGCTGATAATTGGAAAAAGAAATTTCACAAAAACAAGGATAACCGAAGTACGAAGACTTTCAGTGGTGATTAGAATATATATAGTGGAAAACAGTTCATTTAGGCATTCAGTGAAAGAAAGGTACAAAATTTTGTTAATATAATTTAGTTAGTGTCATAACAATTTCAATTTTGAAGATAGTTTTGTTTAAATTGTAGATTGTCTATAGAATTTAATTAGTTTTATAAGAATATCAATTTAAAGATAGTTTATTTTAAATTTACATTGGCTAAGTTAGATATATATGTGTGTTTCATAATAGTTATAATAAAGATAATTTAAAAAAGTACTTACAAGCTAATTCTTTGAGAACCGCGATAAAAACCCTATATATATATTATATTATTAAAAATACTCATTGCTCATCATTCAAACAAAAAAACACATCATAACAATATATATATATATATATATATATATATATATATATATATATATATATATATATATATATATATATATATGCGTGTATATTAGTTCTCAGAAATTTAGAGCATATTATATAAAACTATATTATATAATATTTATTATCAATTTTCAAAAAAAAGTTGGGCATGGTCTGAAACCTAAAATGCAACCAAAAGATTGTGGCATTTTAGGCAACACAACGTGTTGTGTCAAAAAATATGAACTCTAATTATTCTTGCTTTACATCAATGTTATAAGTAAAATCATCGCTTGTCTACTGCTGGACATAGTCTCACATAATTTTCCATCTGTTTCGATCTTGTGCCTCTTGCATTCAATTTCTATGTAGTTATTAGGTACCTATGTATTTATGTATGGTTGATACGGCCGAAGTTCTTTACCCTTTGATACATGCTGGTTAGCTGCTTGTATAGTTTATCGGTTCCTTATTTTATTAGTTCTAGTGGGATATTACCTGGACCTGACAATTTGACATATTTGACTTGTTTCACTTCTCTACTATCAAGTGGAGATGCTATTGTATTTACTTGTACAAAAGAATATGTACGTGGTATTTGTAGATATTCTTTCATTTCCTCCGTCAGTAGTTTTTCAAAGTATTCGTCCCATTCACGTAGGTCTATAGTAGAGATGATATCTTCAGTCTTTTCTTTTCGAAGAGATTTAAGTTCTTTCCAGCTTTCGTTACTTCTGCTACCTCCCAGGTAAGTGTTAATTCTGGAGTAGTTTTTCGCCCAGCATTTGTTTTTCCTTTTTTTATTGCCCTTTGTACCTCTCTTTGAGCTGTTTGGTAATCTCGTTTACCTTGATCCGTTTTAACGTTTGATTTTTATTTTCCCTTTAATTTCTTCATCCCCCAATAGGGCTTTCTTTGTGCTGTCTGGTCATACTTGACCAACGCCAATACAACGTTCAGTTGTACTGGCCCTCTACACTATAAAAGTTGTGGCATGAGTTTTCCATCTAGCCGTTTTTTGTACAGAATTTTTGAGTTTTCGTTGTAGAAAATTTCCAAGTTGTACTTAATTTCCAGAGTTGTTTTGTTTTGCTCCTGCGCGTCTTCTTCTTTCTTGGGTAGTCGAATGGGAATTATTTTAAAATTAGACAAAAAAGAGTTTTTTCGAAAAAGAATGTGCCATCGGTATATCGCAGAATACACAAAGATACCGATAAACTTACCCACATACTGCCGTCGGATCTAGACTCCTGACTCAGCGAATTCCTGACCTGTACAGGACTGTTTTGGGCTGCAATATGTCACAATTTTGAATGTTGGCAAATAGGCCACACTAACCTGAACGAAATAGAAACTGTTGTTTTTTTATAACCAAATACAATTATTTTTTTGAAAATTTAGTTTACACAATATAGACTATTACTTCAGTCAACTACAAATTTCGCACGTGGGCAGCACTTTCACGTCACATGTGTATACTTTTACCAGCAAGAAATGGTACTATTTACCTAATACTTACTTACAGGTAGCTGCCGGAAGCAACCTCAGTGCTCTTTTTGGTAAACTCCGTCGAATTGAACGTCTTATTTCGCAAGCTAATATTTAAACCCAAATCCATTATATCGCTTTCAAAACATGCAGATCAAACTGTGATAATTAACAAAATGGTGTGGTCTCCAGATTATTTTTAGTTCTTCGTCTGGATATACGATAATTAAATAAGAATAAGGTGATTACACGAGAATTCAAACATTTCAAATTTGCTATAAAACAGCACACGGCCCTTATATAAGGCCCATATAACCCGTAGTAGTCTGAGTTGTAATAACATAAGGTAGCAAGGCATATTTGTATATTGGACGTACTGCTGATTGTTGTACTGTTATATTCATGAGAGCTAATTCAACTTATTTTATAACAATACAAAGCACATCCTCACTAACTTACCGCAAGATTTTGAACAAAAAATATCGTCCACAAGGAATCTACTTTCCTGTATTTGGCTGTATACCATATATTAAAAATTTATTAAAATCCTTTCTTAAAGGTATATATTTAAAAACCCAAACGGGCTGTGTTAGACAAAACGTTTTCGGAATCCATCATTCCATCATCAGTGTCTAGGAGTACATGAATGTAGCCACTAAATATATGGGTAAAAACCCGTTAACAAATAATTAGTTACATTTGTTTGACATTATATCTTATAAATTATTAGGATGTTAAAGTTACCGTTGGATTAGGTAACATGGCGACATATGACTACACGTTGAAGTTGCAAGTCCTGAGCCGGTGTGTCTACGAGGACTTTATTTGCTTCCATATAGAGTTCCATATAGAGTTGCTTCCATAAAGTCCTCGTAGACACACCGTCTCAGGACTTGCAACTTCAACGTGGAGTCATATGTCGCCATGTTACATAATCCAACGGTAACTTTACCATCCTAATAATTTATAAGATATAATGTCAAACAAATGTAACTAAGTATTTGTTAACGGGTTTTTACCCATATATTTAGTGGGTACATTCATGTACTCCTAGACACTGATGATGGAATGATGGATTCCGAAAACGTTTTGTCTAACACAGCCCGTTTGGGTTTTTAAATATATACCTTTTACTAAGGATTTTAATTAATTAAAAAATATCGTGTCTGTGATTTTCTGGCCTTCTTGCTTCCAAAAATGTTATCATCAGTCTAATATGTAAGGAATATGGTAAGCAAATAAACGGATCTTTTATCCCAACTACCAAATTAACAATCAAGTTGATCTTCGCTATCTGAATGCAGAAACCTAGGATGACATCCCACAAAATGTATAAAAACTCCTAGTGGGCTTTTACTACAGTACTGTGCGAATGAATGGAATCATAGGCTGTTTTAATGAACAAACAGTTTATTTAAAGAAATATATGACAAAATTATAAAATTATGACAAAACTATAAACGTAAATTTACCATCGTTTCGTAGGACATATGTTTCCCTTTCGCTGCAATTACTGCTTTTACCCGTTTTGGTATAGATTCTACGAGCTTCTGACAGCTCCCAGATATCCTTTCATCTCGAAAACAAAACTGAATTCTATCATTTTTTCTATCAAATTTTCAATGGGGTTTAGGTCTTGCGAATTATCGGTCTAATCTAATACATTAATCTTCTTATTTTTAAACAATTATATCATTTGCTTTGATTTGTGGCAGGGAGCAGAGTTCTGTTGAAGAATCGCTCCTCCTTGGGGCCAACATTTTTGGAATTCTATGTCCCAACGCTGTTCCAACATGGATTTGTATTTTTGACTATTCATCATGCCTTCGATTGGTACCAAAGATCCAACCCCCATGTATAAAAAACATCCCCAAAACATTTTTTTGACTGGACATTTTATGGTTTCATCAATATGATATGGTGTAAGGCTTTCATTGTCAGACTTCCTGACGAATTTTGACCGCTATCCCTGAACTATAAAGTGAGTTTCATCTGTAAATAGGACTTTTCTCCAATCATCTACAGTCCAATTAGAGTATTTTTTGGCCCACAATTTTTCTCCAAAAGTCTTTTTTGAACAGTTGAGTCATGAATCACTACACCTGATGCTGCTAGATCTTTTTGGAGCTCTTGGATTGTTTTTCCTGTGCCCAATTTGCTTTTTCGAAGTAAAAATCTTTCATCTGCTGCTGTTGTTTTTCTCTTTCTTCCGCATTTTCCCAACCTTTTTACATCCTTTGATCCCGTTTCTCGGTTACGTTTCAAAATCTTGCTTACTAACCCCTGACTCACTCGACACGTTCTTGCCATTTCTCCATGTGACATAGAAGTGTGTTCACTGAACATGATAATCTTTTCACGCTTTCCTGGCGTAATATCTATGATGGAATTAAACGAAACAAACTCACTAATTGCCGAAAACAATACAAAATAGTACAAACCAACACAAACTTGATGGGAAATAACATAAGGTAGCAAGGCATATTTAAGCGTCCTAAAACGCCCTCAAATAAAAGGCAGAGAAAAGTAAGGTTAGGTTAGGTTAGACACTTTTAGACACTCAAACCATGGAGGAGAAAGTGCGAAGGAATGGGTTTACCAGTAAGAGACGAATACCTACACACCTTAAGTTTTGCCGACGATCAAGTAGTCATCGCACAAGATGAAGAAGATCTCAGCTTTATGCTCAGAAAACTAGAAGAAGAATATAAAAACAACGGAATGGAAATAAACTTAGAGAAAACCGAATACCTAACAACAGAAAACAAGGATATGAGAAACCTAGAGATAGACGAGGGAAGACAAATAAATGGAACAGATAAATTCAAGTATTTAGGAACCATAATATCGAACCAGGGAACAACAGAAGAAGATATAAACAACAGACTGAGACAAACAAGAAACTGTATAAGACAACTAAACTCAGTATTGTGGGATAAGAACATTACGATAAAGACAAAAAAGAGAATATATAACACCCTGACAAGAAGTATCCTGACATATGGGTTCGAAAACTGGACAATAAACAAGAGAAATAGAGGTAGAATAAGAGCAGTAGAAATGGAGTTCCTGAGGAGAAGCTGTAGACTTACAAAAAGAGACAGAATTGAAAACGCAGAGATTAAGCGGAGAATGGGAGTGCAATCAGACATAATCGACTATATAGAGGAGAAGAGACTATCCTGGTACGGCCACGTCAGAAGAGCGCACAGAGGACGCTGGATAAACAAAATTACAGAATGGAGCCCGATTGGAAGAAGAAAGAGAGGAAGACCCCGAAGGTCATTCAGAGATGAAATCGACGAGGCTATGGAGAAAAGAACCCTGCGAGATGGAGACTGGAATGACAGGGAAAATTGGAGAAAACGGTTGAGTGAAGGAAGACAGTGAAAACTGTGGAAATCCTTAGTAGTAGTAGTAGTAGTAGTAGTAGAAAAGTAAGGTTATGTTTTCAATGTTTGGTCAGTTGTAAATGTTTGGACACTGTTGCGAACTTTGAATATTGAAAATTGTCACAATGATTACATTTATTCGCAAAATACTGTAAATAACTAGGTTTAACTGTTATTCTTAACAGTTGTCATTGAATTGATTAACTCTTTTTGAGTGTTTTTAATGAAAGTCAAGACATTTAGCAGTAATAATAAATATCTTGACAAATTAGTAACAGGATAACTTCTTGGTTAGTTTCCAGTTACTCTTGAAACTAGTTCTATGATTAATAAATCACGCTATTTCAAAATCTAAACATCAATTAATAAACCTATTAAAGCCCTCTCGTAATATATACCATTTATAACGTTGACATTCTCCCACTAGATATAATTTCTGGCCCAGATCTTCTCTTTCCAAATCCTCATTATTAATGTTAAAAGTGTAGTAGAGCTGCCAACAGAAACTCATAAAAACTATTTTTTGTATCTCTTTTTGTTTCCGCCCCACATAAATAATGCAATTCCAGCTAATACTAACTTATATCAAAGATCCTCAAAACATTTTTCGGCAATTCCGCTGGAAGAGTAACAAAGAGGAAGAGAAACGTATGCGTTTTAGTCCAGTCCATGGATGAAAAACAGAATTATCATTACAAGTTTGTTTAATGTTAAAATAATCACGTAGTTATTTTAGTAAAATTGATAGAATATATGCCAGTTGACGCAAAAACTGTTATGTTAACAACTCAAAAATATAGTCGGTTAATAAAAAAAAGAAAACAATATGTAATTTTTTGATAGGTATGTCCTCCTAAGTGCCTTCTCTGTTGAGGTTGGCGATCAATATGACAAATTTCTCTCTATTCTGGGCTTGATGAATTAATTCATTTCCTTTTGTGTGGGTCCAATCTCTGATGTTTCGTAGCCAAGATTTTTTCTTTCGTCCTATGCACCTTTTACCTTCAATCTTGCCTTCTAATATTACCGGGAGCTGCTCAAATTTCCTATGGCGCATTATGTGTCCTAGATATGACGTCTTTTTAATTTTGATAGTATTGACCAGATGAGGGCGTGTGTTCATTGCTCTCAGTACTTCTTCATTCGTAGTTCTGCTGGTTCTTAGCATTCGGCGGTACATCCACATTTCAAATAAATTTAATTTGTTGACGTCATACTGTTTTAATGTCCAGGTCTCACAGCCATATAGTAATAGAGACCATACATAACACTGGTGTTCTCAATCTTAGTGAGACTGATAGCTTAGGGTTACAGAGAATTTTACGCATATTCATGAAACCAGATCTTGCTATTTCAATGCGTCTTCTAATTTCTTTTGAGTGGTCTAGTTGACTATTTAGTTCACTGCCCAGGTATATGAAGCTTTGGGAACTCTGAAGGGTGATACCATTTATTTGTATGTTAGGTGTAACTTGTTCATGGGGGTTTTATGGAATACCAGAATTTTGGTTTTGGAAAAGTTAATGTCCAAGCCTAGCCTGTGATTTTCTTTTGATAATATGTTCATCAATATTTTTAGTTAGTCTTCTGTTTCTGCTAATATTACGGTCTCATCGGCATATCTTATATTGTTAATGATGATTCCATTGGCTCTAGCACCTTCAGGGCAATCTTTAAGAGAAGCTCTAATTATATGTTCGGCATATACATTAAATACTAGGGAGGATAAAATGCACCCTTGCCGCACTCCTCGTTTTATGTTGATGTGCTTGGTGTTTCCGTTCTGTGTTCGACCGCATCCTGTGTGGTTCCAGTATATATTACTTATGATAGCTTTGTCGTGTCCGTCCAACCCTACTTCTTTTAGCACCTCGATCAATTTTCCGTGTTTGATGCGGTCAAAGGCCTTTCTATAATCGACAAGGCACACATACAGCCGTTTTTGAACCTCAAGATACCTTTCTGCCATTAGTGACAATCCCATAATTGCTTCTCTAGTGCCTGTACCCTTTCTAAAGCCATATTGAGAACGACTCAGGTATTCTTCACACTTATTTTGAATTCGGTTATAAATTATTCGCATAAAAATCTTAGCGGCCTGACTCATTAGGGATACAGTTCGATGGTTCTCACATTTCCTTGCTTTTTGTTTTTAGGAAGAGCTATATATGTGGATGTTAGCCAAGTTCATATATAATATTGTAGAGGGATGTTAATTTCCTGACAGCATTATCACTTAGGTGTTTAAAATGTTCGGCTGTTATTAGGTCTTCGCCCGGTGCCTTGTTGTTCTTTGCCTCTTTTATTGCCTGCAAAACTTCTTCGGTGAGAATGTTTAATTTTTCATCTGTATCTATTTGTGGGGGCTCTTCTGTTCTCTGATCACCAAATAAATCTTTAAGATATTGCTCCCATATTTCTTTCTGTCTTTCAGAGTCCAATTCCATTTGGTTTTTCTCGTTTGTTACAATCGATAAGTGTTTGGGTTTCCATATTCCAGCTACTTCTTTAACCTTTCTGTGTAGTTCTCTATCTTTATGCTTCATATGCAGATCTTCTACCTCTTTACATTTTTCTTTCATCCACTCTTCCTTAGCTACATTTATTTTTTCTCAATTTCCCTGTTCTTTGTATCTTGTTAGGTTTTTGTTTTTTACCATCCGTCTCCTCTTCATAATTTGTAATATTTCGTTTGTCATCCATGGTTTTCTATGTTTACGGTAGGTATGTACTTGTACCTAAAAGAAATTTATAGTTTACAAATATCTAGCGGAATATCTTATGTTTTGTTAACTTTTACACAAACAAGATATAATTTGCAAAAAGTTTGGACAGTTAGGAACGTTTGCCGTTTTTCTGTCTGTATGCTCTGATTTTCTCTCAGTTTTTTGACTATTATAGTTTTCATTATCTAAATATTATTATGATCTTATATAGGTTTTCAGTTTTTTTACAGTTATAAAAAATTCACTTTTCTTATAGTTTATATATAATTCCTTTTAGCTATTCATCTTGTAACGTTACAAACGTCACATGTTTGTTATTTTTCTTAATTATTTTATTTAATTTTTTTTTCGATTTTCTTCATCTATTAAATTTCTCTTTTATTTTACTATTTTTGGTTTAAAAATAGTTGGCGCTCAACTCTTCGATCAACTTTTAATTTACTAAATATTCTGTCATAATCTAAATTCCAATTTTAATTTTCACTAAATATTCTAGTTTCTTTTATTTAGACCCCATTTTGTTCTATGCCGTAGAACAGTATAAAATGCTCCACTCTGGTCGACAAAGTATATTTGTTACCTGGTAACTCTTGTCATGTCAGACTACACTACTAAACCTTCTAATTGATGGTGGTGGCAATATATTTTTTATTACATCTTTTATCTATTTAATAAGTTATTGTTATTTAGTAGATTTTCTTGATGTGGGTACATTTCATATTTCTAGTTGAACAATTTTGTTACATATCTGTCTTTTTATAATTTCATATTTGACACACGTCCAAATCAGGTGTATCATTTCAAATCCATATTATGTAGTTAGAATCTTAATATAATTTAACTAATTCATTTAATAATAATTATATTCATATAATTAGTCTTCCAATCAAATATGTTCTATCAAAAAATTGTTTTTCTATGGCAACGAAATATAAAACGTATGCAGTCGCTAACTTAAGCTTTAATATTTCAGTTTTTGGCCTAAAATAAATTTTTCTTGTGTCCCTTTGTTGGGCAGCAACTTCCTAAATCCTTGTGGTGCACCATAGGGATGTCAAATGTCGCAGTTACTCAAACAGCTGCTTAAAAATACAACTGGCATCCCTGCATCTCCACCAACTTGAAAGCTACTCAATCAGCTACAATCCATCCAGCCCACATCAGAAGCCATCGGCAAGTTATTCTGTCAACCACATAAAGCCATAATAAATATAAATTTTAAATTTTTGTAAAGCAATAGACAAGATTTGCTTTGTTTTCAATTTAACAATAAAATTTCAATATATTATTTTTGTACAATAAATATGATTGGGTAATATCTTGGCTTATTTGTCCTAGCCAAACTCATTTTTCAGATTGTTTTCAGACTTTTAAGATAATACGAGGCCTAACAATTGGCTCCCAAAAGGAAGTTGTTAGTTTTATTGTTACACATTGGCTCCCAATCAGACATAGTTATATTGGCACACACCGTTTCTGATAGGTCGTTTGATGGTTACAATCTGATAATTTTTAATTAAACAATATTTTATTGAGAAGTATTTACAGCGCGTCCACTGGCAGCTCGAGGTGCATACTTAGCAATTCTGCCTCAATTTGGTTGATTTTCACTGAATTTGGTCGAGTCCGCTTTGAATGTCTCCTGTTTTGTGAATGAATAACTTTGGATAATGATTATTTTTTATTTGTCGATAGTAATATGTTATTTGGTATGATTATTTATATTATTTTATATTATTTACACGTACATTAAATAAACAGTTCTGGTATCCCATTAAAAAAGTTTAAAAATCCAAAACGTCAGATGCTTTTTATAAAAATTTTTGTGATTATTATAATAATAACCCAAATGAAGTAATCTTAGTGTGAAACTATTTTTATTTCGATTTATGATCGGTTGACCGGACCATATGAAGCATATCAGAAAAAGGAAAAAGCGCACGCAGTTGGTGTATGATGAAAGCGTGTATACGTGCGATATCCGCAGAGGTGCCATAAATAACAACACGTTGACAATTCCTGCGAGATTTGCGTGATATAGGACATGTCAATTGGTACAAATGTTCAAAAACGGGCTGGCACAACAGCCCCGCACGTTATACAAATATCGACAGCATGAATACCAAATCGACTTTCTTTTCGATAACGTCTCCGGCTCTTTGCTCGTGGTTTTTGTCGGCGGGAACGTGTAAATATACAAGGTTTTTTACAAAACCCTCATAGAAACAATCTATAGTACGAGACCCGTACAGTATTTGGATGGTTGTTGCTTTGCAGTCCGGCATACTCTCCTAACAATAGTTAGAAGTTTATGTATAATATTACACATATACAAAAACAATTTGCGTTATTTTTAAACAATTATACAATTAAAATGTGTATTAAGCAGGTATAGTGTAGTTTTTAATAATTGACAGTATTGTGATTATTAAAAGTCTAATGTCATAACAAACAGATGGTATATAGGATAATAAATTTTATATACTAAATATTTTACTACAAATAACAACAAAACGTTGCCAAGATCGACCCAGATGCCCGTCACATAGTTTTATTATAAATATCAGTAGATATTGGTCTCCAAGAAATCAATCACCCGCAACTGACTACAAAAAGGAAAAAGCTACTCTGGAATCTGAAGTCGCTTATTTAAAGGAGCAACTACAAAGCTGTTAGTAAAAATTAAATAGAGAGGTTAAGAAAAGCTTTGACCGTCAGCTTGAAGAAAAAGAGAATGTTACCGAAGAAGTAAGTTTCCAGATAACCACAGTTAAACAAAAAAAGATAATGATCAGACTTCAGTGCAAAAGGAGCCAAAAGAAAGATAATGACAAGAGTCATACACGAATGGTTTAAAAATGGAGTAAGACCTATTTGGTAGGAAATAAGAATCTTCCATCGAAGGTTGGAAATTATCATAGGTATAAGCACCCTGTTGACTGCCGCTCTAGATAGTTTTGCACTACTGCATTCAAATTATTCCCTCAAGTTCTTAAGCCACGATATTCTTCCTCTTCCCACATTTCGATTTACTCGATTCGCTATTTTGCCGTGCATGCATAATAATCTGCAATCATGAGTATCTTTGCCCTCTTATAACATAGCCTAAGTCCTCAAGTTTTCTTCTTTTGGTTGGCAATATTATTTCAGCGTCATTTCCTATTCTTTTAATAACTTCTGCGGTTGACATTCTTTGAGTCCATGATATTTGTAGGATTCTTCTGTAACACCAAAATTCAAAAGCGGCCCACTTATTCTGATGCACTTGTTTTAATGTCCATACTTCGAAGCCATAAACAAGAGTAGTGAATACGAAACATCAAAGCCTTCTTAGGCGTAGTCCTAACGCTAATGTTATGTTTTTATTAATTCTAATTTATTGTTCTTATTTTAATTTACTAAAACACGATAATTTATATCAATTTATTAAATCACTGTACAACAATTTATTTGACTAATAATTACATAATTTATCTATAAGGACGTTACATTTGAAACACGTCACGATCTTCTTTTCTGACTGCCCGTTTTCTCCAAAAAGGTCCTGTTATATACCCAATACCGTTAGACTAGAAAAGTCGATGGCCTTCTCGACTATACAGAGCGACGAATGGTCTCAAAACTGGTATTTTTACGTCGGCTCGTCTCCAGAAAGTTCGATTGTTGTTTTTATAGCGGAGGGGGACCCATCGTGTGTGAGGTAGGTATTACCTAGAAAATACGTGAATGAATGAGAATATTAGTAATAAATATGTTTACGGTTTTGGGTCAGAATTTATCGTAACACTTATATCCCGACAATAAAAAAACAATTTTAAGTTTAACGAATGATGCACGTGCTATTTCAATATGTGTCTTAATTTCTTTGGTTTGGTCTACATTTGATGTTCTCCATATTCCTAAATATGTGTAGGTATCCACACTCTCAATTACAGTATCCTCAACAATCAATTAGATGTTTGCATTTGCTGATTAAGTCATGATCATTCACTAAGTCGTTTCATTACGTTCTGTAAATCATTGTTGTTATCCGTCATTATAACTGTATCCTCTGTAAAACGTAAGGTATTCAAAACTTCTCCATTGATAGATATCCCTTCTACTGAATCTGAGAGCCCTTCTTTACATACTGCTTCACTGTAGACATTCAAGAGTAGTGGTGACATCACGTAACCCTAGCGGACTCTGAAATGTTTTTTTAAAATCTACAAAATATAAGTACATATGTTCTGATTTATATCCATGCATCTCTGGGCCAGCACCGTCTAGCCGAACAAAGCATCTCTTGTGTCCATCCCATTTCTAAAGCCAAATTGTGTGTCACAAATTTTATATTTAAGAGTTTTAACAATTTTGCTGTGTACCTACTATTATCAAAAATGTTTTAAAGCTATTGTTCTGTGGTCTCAACAGGATATTCCAATTGACTTTTTGGGTATTGCCACAAAGGTCGATTGCAGCCATTGTCTGGGGATTGTGGCAGTCTGATATATTACATTAAAGAGTTCAACCATTACACCAATAACATCTTCATCAATGAGTTTTAATAATTCGATGGGCACATCATCTGTTCCGGTAGCTTTGCCCTCTTTTGTGTTTTTGCTGGCATAGATGACTTCTTCCCGTAATATTGATGGTCCAGTATTCTCTGTGGTTTCTAATGATAGTTCTTCTCTTTCATCATTAAATAGGTTTTGGATGTAATTAGTCCAGTGACAAAATTTTTCCTTCATATCAGTAATATCTTCCTTACCATTTTTTAGGATATTCGTTCTCGTGGTTTTTCTAGAACCTGTCATTTCTTTGATTGTTTTGTGTAAATTAAAGCTATCATACTTTTTATTCAGATCTTCTATTTCTTTGCTCTGTCGAAGAGCCACCTCTCTCTTGCCTCTCGAATTTTCTTTCTGATGTTTTTCTGAATTTCTTTGTATTTAGTTGGGTCTTTTGCTTTATGTCTTCTTCGTTCTTCCATGAGTTCAAGAATTTTTACTGTCCTTCAAGGTTTTGTTTTTTCCCCAAGTGGATTTAGGAATTATTTTCCAACTGACACAAGGGCATGTTGAATTTTTCTCCATTTTTGGTCAGTAGTTAGAGTTTCTGCATTATCTTCTTTGATTTTCCTTAAATTCTCGTTTATTTTAAATTTAGTTTCCGCATATGTGTTGTCTTATTTGAGCCGCCTTGTATGAATTAACCAACATTAAGTATTAAGAAAAGAAGCAGAAACAGTATTCTTATGAAAAGAGAAGATACTATTTTATGGCGGCGATATTATATGAAAAAAATCCAAGAAAAACTTACTATTTACATGAAACATGGCTAAATCAAACTCATACTATCTCAAAGTTGTGGCAGGATTTTAAAGTTAGAAACTGTCGACAAGCCTTTATAATAATGTATGATCGCCATATAATAATGTTGTATATTCTTAGGAGATTGCTTCCATCAAGAGTTCCATATAGTGGAACTCTAGGGGTAGTTTACCCCCTGTATGTGGATCAATAACTGGAACTCACTAGATACTCATAATACTTTATTAGTTCTCTAAGTACACTAATAGAGAGAGTACTCAGTTGACGGATGACAACGCTAGCTTCGACTGTTAATCTTCATTCTTAATTCTTAATAACAATAATCCACTCCCGTTATTTTCCAGCTACTTAACGTACGTGCGTTTGTTTATATATTCATGTTTTACTAATATAATTTGTACACCTTATTTAATAAGCTTTTGATTACATTTCAAATTTCACTAGGTCAGCGCGTAATCCAGTTACACCGATATTTTCAATGTCATAAACAAACAATCGCATTTAGCAGTAATAGTTTAATGTTATTAAAAGGATTTTAAATTTTTAAACTGAATTGGGTTACTTAGATTCGATGCTTGATTAAATCCCGGTACAGCTTTATTGAAGGGTTATCAAACGGGTTTGAAAACACCAGCAGGCAGAGGAAAAAGACTAATTTTAACAGACAGTTTATTACTTTTTAAATAAAAAAAAACCGATGACTATCATAAATAAATGGACGAACAGAATATGGCATGAAATTAAGTAAAATAGCATACTATTAGTCAAAATGCGAAAAAATATACGCAGTACTTCAAATACAAAACCCATAAAACTATGAACCAAAAAGATAAACAAAACTATTAATACCCATAAAAATAAGTTTAAAACTTTTTAAAGCCCTTTTAGCTCACGTCTTTTCAATTGTTAAATCAACTTTCAACCATCCATTTTGGAGCGTTTTCTTACTTTGTTCAAAGAACCGATCCCCTAATTAAGACATTCCAAATTAATAGTAAAGTTGCAGGAAATAAAGCGGGATCGATAGCGAATATAAATCAAATATATTGGAAAAAGTGGAAACAACTCAGATTTATAACGGCACCAACCAACTGAACGATTTATTTTCATCTGATATCAAGTTGCGGGTATTCGGTAATTTCAGAAATCTACAAGGGACAATTTAAGCTTTTATAAAATGGCTGGCGGTCGGTTTGTGGAGTCAATCTCCATCTCTGAACGAGTTAATGTAGATAATTGAGCGGAGTGGTAATGGAAATGAATGCGACTGCAATTTACTGGGTGGGTAATAAGTCGCTAAAATGTATGATCTTCGAGGAAAGTCGAAGGATGCACTGTAATTAATGCTGCACGAAGATAAAGTTCAAATTAATATTTAGCAAAAAATCAGTAGCGGAAAATTACGAAAATGAAGTAATATGAAGATTAACCACGAAACAAAAAAAATCTTCTTCTTCTTATAGTGCCGTGCACCTATAATGCGTTGGCGAATTATCTTAAGGTCAGACGTCTGTCTTTTGCGGCATGCAAAAGATCGCCAGTGTTATTTATGCCTGTACAGTTCTTTATGTTCCGTAGCCACGACATTTGTTTGCGACTTACTCCTTTCTTGCCTTTAATCTTTCGGTATCGGCTATATTCTGAGAGTAATTTTTCGTACCTTGATCAAATTAAGTAGTTCTCTCTCAGTATTTGCCTTTCTTAAGATTTCCTCGTTTTTCACCCTATATGTCCATGGTATGCAGAACATTCTTCGCAACGTCCACATTTCGAATGCCTCCAACTTATTAATAGACGGTACTCTTAACGTCCATGTTGCCATGCCATATAACAATATGGACCATACATAGCATTTAACCATCCTGTAGCGGATATTGAAGGAAAGATTGCGGTTACATAGTAGAGGTTTAAATTTGATAAAAACTTGTCTTGCTTGTTCGGTACGGCTTTTAGTTCTTGTTGAGGATCCCATTGGTCATTCATTATCATTCCCAAGTATTTAAATGTTTTCACTTGATCGATTGAAGCATAATCTACTTGCAGTTGTATTCTTAAAAGTGCGTTTTTTCTTATTGCCATGCATTTAGTTTTTCCAGCATTTATCTTCAAGCCATATATTTTTCCTACGGTGTTTATTTTATTTAATATCAACTGCATATCATGTTCGTTGTCTGTTATTATCGCGGTGTCATCGATGTAACGAATGTTATTGATCGGGAATCCGTTTACCTTTATTCCACACTCAGAGCCTTCCAGTGCCTCTGCAAAAATGTTCCCCATATAGAGATTGAAGAGCATAGGAGACAAAATACACCCCTGTCACACCCCTATTAAAATTTCAAATTCTTCTGTGTTGTTTGATTTGTTCAGTGACACTCGTGCTTTTTGTTATGCGTTGTGTAGCATTTTTATCATTGCGTCATGTTTTACGGTGTCAAGCGCTTTTTCATAATCGATGAATGTTATGACTATATCCTTTCGTTGATCCATGCAGTTTTGTACAACCGTATTCAAGCAGAAAGCTGCTTCGCGTGTACCCAGTCCGCTCTTGAAACCAAATTGTGTCTCACTTACTGGATAGATTACTGGAGGATTACTGGAGAAGTAAAGGTCGTTATAAAACAACTGCTGGCATCGTCGTCTACTTTTTAGATCCAGATAATGCAGGTAAAAATGGAGAAGGAATAATTGTACACTCCAAACCAAACCACTGCATGATTGGATATGATACTGTCAACGACAGAATAATATCCATTCCTTATACATATATACGATCCTACAACAGCTTCACAAGATAAGGACATTGATAGGTTCTGTGGTCGCCTAGAAGAAGCTAAGAAACTATTAATGCTATTCATAATTAAAAACTAGTTGTAATGTTAGAAGACTTTAACGCAAAAGTAGGGTCATCTAACGAAAATATTGAAGAAGTATTGGGCAGCAATAAACTGGGACAGAGAAATGTGAGGGATACCCGTCTTGTGGAGTTCTGTATAGAGCATCATCTTGCAATTACAAACACGTTTCATTAGCACCACCAAATATTACAGAAAGCTCTAAATATGATTCTCATTTTTATGCTTGTTTAAATTTTTATTATTACTTCCAATCTCTAGTATTAAACTATCTTAAAGCAACTTTTTTAAAGAAATTTTAAATGTAATTTTATTTAGCAGAAGTCAATATTGTTAAACACTTTACATTTACAAGATATTTCCCTTTAACCCTTGTAAATCGACTATCTCGGTGGCATCAGCAGGCGATAACGAAATTATGTGGCAAAGGCTCACGGCTAATCGGCGTTGTCTGCCGATCGGCAGTTCCCACTCTCCCCCGATTCTTATTCAATAATGGAAAATTTCGTCTCCGCTTAATGCCATCTTCCTCGCCCCTAATTTCGTTTGGTTTATCCGGGAAATCTTAAGAAAAAATTAAAAACTCTTAACAAAGTTGGGAATTGGATTCCAGGCTTGAAAAAATATATAAATTTTAGACCGGAGATAAATCAGATGGATCTGAATGTAAAAGGTACCTATTTGTTAGTCAATTGTAGGGGTGTAATAAGGGGGTGGTTAAAACGAGTTTTTCTTTTAAAAATTAAGTCAAATTCGTTCGTAAACATGAAACGATTGAATAAATATACAGACTAGTAATACAATAACTGAAAAACTAGAAGTGGAAATAAATGAAAAACAAAAAAAAACGAATGGGTAAAATATTTTTACTTTATTATTATTATTAATGAATTATTACAAGAAAAAGATATTTAATACTCCTTCAACTTACGACTTAAGACACAGACAACACAAGTTGCACAGATATCTGAAAAATAAATAGGAAGTGCACTAAAAATGATAAATACGCGGCAGGTGGTCTTGGGACATTCCTACAGAACTGCTAGAATACCCAATTTTTCTAACCTGTAATGTAATTACACATGAAATAGTCCTCATCCCAAAATCCGAATGGAGGCACAGTTTGTTTTTGTAACATTTTACTTCGGAAGATTTTTTACTAAGAACAGTATTTTAATATAATTTTTGTTACGTCTTGTACTACAAGACGTAACAAAATTTTGATGTTTCAATTGTAGAAGTAAAAAGTTTAGCTATTTTATTGGAAATGTTGCTAATATAAGTAAAGGAGAAATACTTACTTACTTACTAGCCAACGCCCACCCTTGGCATGTTAGCCATTTGGTGGCGCGCTGACCAGTATAGACGAGCTGTTTCTCGTAGGCGATCTTCATCCTCCTCGGGTGGGTCTGTTTTCAGGGCTGGGCACTCTGGAAGGTGAGCAGCATCAATCTGGGACTGATCACATAGTAGACAGTTGTCATTTTCGCGGACGCCGATGCGATGTAGATGGGAGGCCAGGTAGTTATGCCCCGTAGTTGTTCTGAACACGGCTACACTAATGGGTCTCGGCAAGTTGCGAGGGATTGGTGACTCTATTAGGTGGGCCCAAGTTTTTCCAGTACCGGCTTGTATTTGCTGCTCTTTTATCTTCGCTTTGATTCCTCTTCTAATCGTGGACTTTGCTGATGTGTACGATTGGGAGCTAGGGGGCTGTGGAAGAGTAGTGCCTTCTTTTGTAAGTTCATCCGCCGCTTCATTTCCTTTAACACCGACATGACTAGGGATCCATTGTAGAGTAATCAGCCACCCTTTTTCCATCAAGTTCGATAGTTGGACGCGGCAAGATATTGTTTTGGCACAGTCGGTGTATCGATTTGTCTACAGGGCGAGGATTGCGGCTTGGCAGTCGATGAAGAAGGCAACTTTTTGGGGGTGTTGGAAATTCTCAAGATCTTTTGCAGCTTCGTGTATAGCAGCAATTTCGCCGTCGTAGTTGGTGAGAGGGGCACCCACAGCTATAGAGCCTTTGAAGAACGTTGAGACATATCCTGCTCCTGTTCTTCCCGAGTCCGGCATCGAGGATCTATCGCAGTAGATGTGGAGCCACTTATGTGCTAGGTATTTGGTGTGTATCGTCTCTAGGGCGGCTTTCCTTAGGGCAATGTCTGACGATAAGTGCTTCGGGTCGTTATGGTTTTCAAGCAGTAATTCTGGGTTTGGTAGACAGCGGGCCAGTGTGGTTTGCGCTGGGAAGGGGGCGGCTTCCGACAGGACAATGTGGTATTTTTCCATGATTTAGTTTGCTACTGTAAGCGGAGTGGTTTGTGTTTTAAGACGTGAGGCTGCTTGTCTATATTTGTCCCATTTTTGTGGAAGTATTCGTCTTTGCCTTTCCCAGAAGGTTAACGCGTGTTGCTCTCTGCGTCAGTGTATTGGTTCAATACCGGTCTGGGCTTCCATTGATGTAATCGGTGTTGATTTTGGAGCACCGGTGATGACGCGAAGGGCAGTGTTCTGGGCGACTTCAAGCTTGGAGGTGGTGTTTGTACTCGCAGTTATTGTAGCTTCACTACCATATTCTAATATCAGCCGGACATAGGTTTTGTATGTTGCTACCAGGACATCTTGCATGGCGCCCCACTTTGTTGCTGTGAGACGTTTGAGCAGTCGACATCTTTTTGTGGCTTTCTCTGCAATGTCGTCGATTTGAGGTTTCCACGTCATTTTCTTATCTATGTACACCCCCAAGTATTTTGTTACGTCCTGTCTTTCCAGATCAACTCCTTTATACGTCAGCTTGACAGCAGTCTGTTTTGTTGAAAGGCTAAGTACTTGATATACGGTTTTGGTTGTACTGACTGTTAGGCAGTTTTTATCCGATATCTTATATCAGTAAAGGAGAAATATCTGATGTTGTTTGAAAAATTAGGTTATTTGTTGTTTGTTGCATGTTGTTTGTTGCTTAGTTACATAGAATTTTGAAATGTGCAGATCACACATCTACATGATTGTGACTGCCCATCCAAGCTGTCATATGTCACATGTCACCTTAACATTTCCGTTAATACCGGAAGCCATTCTCTCTCCTGTTGCCGACCAGAATGTAGCTTCGACTTTTAAATAATTTTAAACTGTTTGTGCTTGTTTAGTGTAATGTTATGTTCAACTTTATGTTTAGTTTTATGTGTATGATATTCTGCAATTGTTGGATAGCCCAAAATTGACGAAGTAAGTCTAAAACGTTAATCACAAAAAACTTTTTATCATCCATTAACTTTGAGTTTTTATCGAGGGTAATTGTTTGGGAAAGTATATACTATTTCTTTTCATATTTTTACTATTAATATTTCTGTTACGGTACTGTAATGTGATCTAATATAATGCTATGTATCCTAACGACTTTGGTAAATATATTGCTTCCTGTAAAAACTGGTTGTCTCATGTATTATGTTATAAGTGCGGAGAATTTGACTTCCTTTGTATTCTGTGTCACAAATATGCACACAAGTGTACGGTTTCGTATTACGGTCTCAATTACAATACAATAGGGTGATTTATTGATGTACCCTCTTCTACCCAACGGCCAAAAGATTCTTTTCTGACGTGCAATCTAAAAACACTTCATCCCAAGACAGCGAACGAAAGACACCAAGTTTTGTTGGCTCTCGTGCCATAGAGCCGCGTCGGCGGGCGTCCTCCGGGAGATCTCCTTGGCTAAGAATCCATCAACATTTCAAAGGGTAAGTCGATATTCTTTGTACAAGCATCAATAATGAGTAAGACCAGTTAATTTCCTAATTTATTGACAGTTATATTTGCTATTTTTCGCTAACTGATTTATAAACAAATTATTTCATTTTTTCGTTATTATTATTTATCGAATATCATTTAACCAGCGACCTCATTAAGTTTTATACAAAACATTTGGCCACTTCGAGCGCGGATGATAAATAATAATTTTTTTTGACTTTGATTCAATTAATTTCATTGTGTTTCAATTAATTCATTTTAATTGTTTTTTTTTTCTTTTCAATTTAACTTTAAATCGGTCCTTCGGCATTATTTTTAAACTTAATTTACATAATTAAATTGGATCATATTTACACAGCAATTTTTAAATTTATTTCTATTTTTATAATTCATAATTTCAGTAGGTAAAATACTTTTTATATATATTTTGATTAATACCATATATAAATTATACATATATATTACATATTTACATTATTTTTGTGTTGATTTTTTTGAATTATGTTTGTTCTACTTGTACAATACTTTCCAACTCATTCTGTACGTCTTGTTTGTTAACTTAAACACATCTTTTGATTTTCTTTGTTACTATACCTTTCGTTACTTACCTTTTTATCGATGTTCTTACTTGTTTGCAATTGATTTTGTTTAAAACCGTTCACTTCTTTAAATCTAGATATTCTCTTCGTGTTGATTTGTTAGTTTATGTTTGCATTGTCCTCTCTTTCGTGCTTGTATCTTACAATGCTCAACAAAATGAACAAATGCAACTTTTCGCGCCATACTCGGCATTCTCTAGATTCAAGGAGGCCTATGAAACGCATTCAAGTATCAAAACCACACGCCTCCATGATTATTCGTAGCCAGGGTAGATTTTCATAAATCTCACAACCTTGTTTCGATTGAATTTATTGTCTTCTTCTACTCGCTTTTGATAATCGCTGTCTTATTTCAATATTTTGATAAAATCTCCGTTACTTGTGGTTTCGTTAGTGCCACAAAGCACTCTAAGGTAACTAATCAAGGTGTTAAATGTGTCTTGTGTTCTGGTTCTTATCAGTCATATAAATGTTTGTATTTTTTGGGACTAAACGGCTTCAAGAACTTTTTTCGTTGGTTAATCCACATAATTCTTGTGTACGTGGCCTGATTCCACCTCATTCGAAGCGACGAATTGTACGGTTTGCGAATCACGGTCTCACGTTTTGCTTCGTTTGTTAACCAACAATCAAATTCATCTTGTTCCTTTAGACAATCACTTCTTCAAATACTAACTTTTCTATTTTGCTACACAACCACATTTAATGTCCTCGTCTATTTCTTTCCACATAGTTGATACAGATCAAATATGTTTTCGCATCTTTCTTATAATTCGTATCCTGCTAGATACAGGCTCCACAGCTAATTTTATTTCCGTGATCTACCAAATCACGCATTTTTGTAATCAGATCTTATAGACATACTCATAGGTGTTGAATTGGTTTTTCGTTTCGTAAATTTTGGTCAAAATTCTTGGCGGACCAAATCATCCTGTGGTCTTAGAAATCATTTTCAATTATGTTCTATAAGGGCGAGTTTCTACGACTTATTCTATATTTTATTTCACCTCTTTCATTACTTCTATGTATACAAACATAGATCTTTTCTACAAAGGTTTTGGGAAGTCGAAAAGAGTAGGCACCTGTTAGTTTTGTCCCAACACGACGAAGCTCGTGAAGGATATTTCTCAGTTGTTGATTTTTCGAAAATTAACAAGTCTATTTTCTGTTATTCCACCGTTTCTACAACCCAATCCTCTTTATTTATCTTTTTCTCTTGTTTATATTCGCTACTTATTCTTTATTCTTATGCATATCTTCATTTTGTATGCTAGACAATCGCTTCAGGAAACTTCCGAATCTCAAAGAGACATATGTTGCATTCATGGAAGATTTTGTTACTTCTCAACATATGATGCCGGTTTCTGAATCCGATTTTAAATCGATTATTTCTTATAACTTTTACACAGTTTTCAAAAAACAAATTTTTATTTCGCTTCTTTTATCCAAAATTCGTACTAGCTTCGACGCCAATCTATATGACGTTCGAGGTGTGTCGCTAATCGACGCTTTTGATACTGGTCCTAAAAGGGCATCTCGTTCTCTGCTTAATTTTCGATATCTTCGTTGTTGTTTTATTTGCTATATAGAGCAAACGTATCGACAAATTAAAGTAAATAAGGAATTTTGGAACTATAAAAGGGGTTCTCTGGAGATCGGACTTTTTAAACCTCTCCAAGAGTTTTTACTACGTATCGTTACTAACGGTACTTCTTCGTTTTGTTTCGCTCATAAACTCTACAAGAGTAACGCTTAGTTTTTAATGCTCGATGGTTTTCCGCTAGGCAGTGGGCCAGCAGCCATCTCGACGCACTTACGTTAGAATCACGCTACAAGTGATTCTCTTTGATCTACTCACCTTCTGCAGTGAGAATTTGCTTAGCTTTTAAAGCACGATACGATGGTTTTCCGCTAGGCAGTGGGCCAGCAGCCATCTCGACGGACCTACGTCAGAATCACGCTACAAGTGATTCTCTTTGATACTACTCACCTTCTGCAGTGAGCACTCGCTTAGCTTTTAAAGCTCGATGGTTTTACGCTAGACAAATCGACAACGTCAGCAACCATCTCTAATTATTTTCAGGCTTTGGCTTGCGCATTTTGACATGTTGTTCGTTGGCAAAGAGGAACCTTTCATTTTTACGGTACTGGGCCTAAAATGGAATCCTACGACTGATTTCTTTTCTCATTCTTCTTGTCCCTTTGACAAACCGTTCACAAAGCGGGCCATTCGTTTGTAAATCAGTCGTATTTTTGTTGCTATCCTCTTGTTTTTATTCATTTTTTATGTCTTTTTGCAAGTCAAACGTGTTCTAAAATCGTTGTGGTACTTCAATGTATCCTGGGATGATGAAACATCTGAACAGATACATCTGACCTCTGTACTTGTATGTGTTACATTTCTGGTGTTATTTCTATACAGGAACATCTATCGCAAGATCGGAGCTCTTGGCAGCTACACTGCTGACGGATCTAGTCACTTTTGTCAACGAGTCTAGTCCAATTTTCATGCTCGCTCTGTCTCGACAAGATTGGAACTCCTGGCAGCCATATTGCTGGCTGATCTAGTCACTTTTGTCAAAGGGTTGTTCGTCCGATCTTCCGATATTTCGATTCCGATATCGACGATTGCGCTCTCTTGAGCTAATTTTTCTACCCCAAATTGGCAATCGTATTAAACACATACAAGAACTGATACCACACTTTACTCGGCATCAAATGCCTTCTAATCAACACCTCTCTGATTGTGTTAGTCGTGTTTTATCACTGGCACAATTATTAGAGTTTTCACCAAACTGGCATTTTCCTACCGTGGAGCTCGTCGAAATATCATTACGCCGAGATTTCGACGCTATTCTTCTTCTTGTCTTTTCGCACCCCACGGAATTCTTATACCAACGGGTATTGTGTATGACACAATCTTTCTAGTTTAGTCGGTCGAAAAATTCTACTGATTCGACGCTATTCTTTTCTAATTGAGGGCATTGTACGCGTTGTTAATCTGAGCACAGGATCAGATGACATCCAACAATGTTCTGTGGTCAAAATATGACCGCCGCTTATTTGTCAACTAATATTTTATTCTTACGTAGTTCTTTATTAGTATATCGATCTTTTCATGTCTATTCTTTACACTTATATTTTCAGCTGTTCTTAAAAACATTCGTTTTTGGCGCGGGAGAATGTTTGGGAAAGTATATACTATTTCTTTTCATATTTTTACTATTAATATTTCTGTTACGGTACTGTAATGTGATCTAATATAATGCTATGTATCCTAACGACTTTGGTAAATATATTGCTTCCTGTAAAAACTGGTTGTCTCATGTATTATGTTATAAGTGCGGAGAATTTGACTTCCTTTGTATTCTGTGTCACAAATATGCACACAAGGGTACGGTTTCGTATTACGGTCTCAATTACAATACAATAGGGTGATTTATTGATGTACCCTCTTCTACCCAACGGCCAAAAGATTCTTTTCTGACGTGCAATCTAAAAACACTTCATCCCAAGACAGCGAACGAAAGACACCAAGTTTTGTTGGCTCTCGTGCCATAGAGCCGCGTCGGCGGGCGTCCTCCGGGAGATCTCCTTGGCTAAGACTCCATCAACATTTCAAAGGATAAGTCGATATTCTTTGTACAAGCATCAATAATGAGTAAGACCAGTTAATTTCCTAATTTATTGACAGTTATATTTGCTATTTTTCGCTAACTGATTTACAAACAAATTATTTCATTTTTTCGTTATTATTATTTATCGAATATCATTTAACCAGCGACCTCATTAAGTTTTATACAAAACAGTAATCAATTTCTTCATTTAAAAAACGTTTTTTTTTGGCTTATTTCAGATGCCCCTGAAGATGCTCTAGGGAGCGAAAGTACTTGGGCAAGATTAAATTAATAAAACTGTGCTCGATATCTGCCTTTATTTTTCAAAGTTTAAATGAGTTTATTATCGATTTGATTTTGTCATGTTTTACCACTTCTTTGGTCCAATATTTCCACTGATGTAGCAGCTACCCTTATAAATATTAATAGACCACACCACTGTGTTTTCCGGTCATGACGTATCAATAAAAGTAAACAGTGTGGTAAGTAGTGGAATGCTTCGATAACAGATCGGCCGCGTAGTCAATTACATCCACCCTCCATTTACTTTATGGGGCGGGGGTGCGGACGACAGTTGACTCTTTTGTGATTATGATGGATAAGTTGTGAAGTACCCGAAGCAATATCGGTATAAACCGTGTAATTCGATAAGAGAACTATGGGATGTGATCGTTAAGTAATTGAGTAAGAAACTTGATAAGGTTATCTTGGAGCTTCCTGGAAACGGGATGAAGGATGGGTGAAAATTGCTGGTTTTCGCAGCGCTCGGTTAATTTTATATCGTGTAATAGACACTATGTGATATATCTATATCAGGATATCTATCAGTAATGGGAACGGTCAGGAACTGCAAAAACGGCTATCGAATCACATTGGTATATTTATTTCTGGATATTCCCTTATAAGAATAATAAAAACAATATCTTTTGTACCATTTAAATCCTTTTCATTATTCAGCCCGATATTCAGCACATTCATGATAATTTACGTTCTTAAAATAATCTGCAAAAAGTAGCAGAAATTTACTGCATCATTATTGTATTCCTTCTATTATTAATTTTTGATTATCAACTTCCACTATTATTGGTTGTCAACTACAAAATTTAATTTACAGAATTAAATCCTAACAAGCTCATAACACGCAGGAAGTTAAGTCAAAACAACCTACATCTGATAGAATATGTATTCAAATTGCTTGTCAAGAGCTTTAAATTAGCTTTCAAAGTTTAGCCATCAATTGCTCATTCAATACACGTAGTCCAACTTGAAATACAATCGTAACAATCTTATACTCCCAAATGTTTCTATATCTTACCTCATTGCCGTAGTGTATTTTCATCGTTTGAAATTTAATTTAGAAAAGTTTATAAGGTGTACAAACGACTTTTTGTGTGAAACAGGAACGGATTAAATGTATTTGTTAAAACACAGTAGTTATTTCTTGTTACAACTTACAGATACTTAATTAGTAGACCTTGTAACTCCAAAATAGTAAATTTTATAGGAGACAATAAAAACTTTGTAAAATTTTATTTATATTAGCAGCCATATTTTTGGTTTGAAATATATCAATTATATATTTATATCCTCTAATTCAAATAGCTAATTGTGATTTTTTTTAGTTTATAGCTTTTTTACGGAGTTAAGAGCTTTGCACATACACTATATCGGAGATACGTGATTTTCCAACAATTATTTGTTAAAATGGAAAAAAGAGTGATCCAGAAAATAAGTCTTTTTTTAAGTTTATTAATACAAAAATTTATTTTTAACCTCACAAATTTTGATTAAAGTTATAATACTAAATAAAAAACATAAATTTTACAAACTACATTAAAGTTTAACACAAACAAGGTGTTTAATCGTGAGGAATTGCAGCATAAATGGGATGAAACTCTGGTTCCAAAATGGATGTTAAGGATTGTAAATCAAGATACTTCCTATATTTAATCGATATTCTTTTAATGTAAAGACTTGGAAGATTGTGAAGTATCGTTGGATTAATTAATTTGTCTTTTCTTTGGTGTAGATTTTCCCATACATCAGAAAAATTCAATTTGATTAGAATTGTTTGATTAGGTAAATACGTATATCGACAACTGGGGAGATCCAAGTTTGCCTGGTCTAATGCTATTATAAAATAAATGACTATCAAAATTTTTGAAATATTTGTAATCAAAATACTTCACTGTATATGGAGAAGGCAATCTTCTGGCCTCTTTACAGATTGTTATATAATCTGTTGGTACACGAACTGTTTTATTTTTTAACTTCAGTTCAATGCAGGAGTTCATTGAGTAGGCCTCCATTTGTGTGTGACGGACTTCTAAGAACTTTTGTTCAATTATTACATTGTTCGTAGATGCAATATGAAGAAGCGCACTGGCTAGTGTACAGCAACGATTCTGGTACGAATAGACGTCGCTGTACAAAACAATTTTTTTCCTTTCCCTCAGATAAGGGCAAGTTTGATAAAACAAAATCTGAAATTATTGTTGAAAACTCATTGGAAGTCAAACCGCCCTCTGTCTCATTCCAGATGAAACAGAATCCTTTCTTGGCGTTTATGTAAATTGTAAAGTTTTGGACAGACAACTTCATTTTATAGTAGAGAGAAGATACTGAAGATTTAGGACATAGTAATAATGATTGTAAATCCATTGTGAATGTTACACAAGTTGAGTCTGCTCTATCTACATCTTTTTGTATCCTTAATTCATCTTTCTTAAGTATATGCGTTTCATACTAGTCTTGACTCAAATTTCCCGCTTTATCGCGATATTCGCGAGTCAAAAGACTCGCAAATATCGCAAGCATCTTTTTGGGTTGATAAATAGAAAGATTTTGATCATCAAAAATCTGTTAAAACCTACATTGTCACAACGGAGTTGCATTTTGTTCTTTGCACCAATTATCTTTATAAAACGTGTACACGCTTATTTTTGATTGTCAGCCAGGGCATACTCAAGATATAACTTCGATGTTCTCTTGCGGCAATAATGCGATTTAATTTTGGGTAACCCAACCAAAAATGTTTCAAGTGATTTGGGTTTTCTAGGTTTTTTTAAATTAGGTTCGACAGAGTTCTCATCATCATTGCGTGTAATTTTATGATCTGTTGGATCATCTCGATTTCTACCTTCTGTTGATGTTTGCCAATTTAGAGCAGTCCGTTCACCGATAGCTAAGGTATTCAGGAACATGTTCTTGCAAACACGAACTGCAGAACCATTCTGTTTAAGAAAATATTTGTAAGCGTTTTTTCTTCTACTCTCTCTCTCTCTGATTTTCGGTCTCGAGCCCTAACAGCGTTAGGTTTCTGAGTCAAAAACCTTAGAAATAGCTTTTTCGCTGGCCAATCCACTTTCCAAAACTCTTCAAAATTTTCACTTCTATCATCTTCTGTAAGTCTTAGACTCTAAACTTGCATCTTTGTTTCATTACTCTAGCAGCTTTTTCTTGTATTATATACATACGGTCCATTTTTTGTTTTTCTTTTACCGCAATATTCCATTCCTAATTTTCTTTCTGTTATATTTTTCCTAATGTTCCAAGTTTGCTGATACCCTTGGTGTCATTTCTTGCGTTTGGTTTTACTTGATATTTTATTCGAATTCTGATTAAAGTCCTTGTCAATTTTATATTCACGTTCATTGGGCCTATACTCTTCATTGTTATCTGATTGCTCATCGATAATAATATTATTAACAATGTCATTATTATTAATAATATGAATACAAGGTTCACTTTGATTAGGTGTACTATATTCGTAATTCTCCAACTGCTCAACTGTTTTATTGCCAATATTTAGAGTTAGGTCTTCCAATTTATGTAAGGTTTTATCCATTGCATATAAGCTGCTTATCCCATTAGGCAAATTGTTTGTTTGATTAGTTGTTTGTTACATTTTCAAGATTCAGCATTAAACTCATATCGTCTGAGGGCAAGGTGAATAAAAAACCATCATTGGGGTCAACAAACATTTGGCTTTCCTCTTCTTCGCGGGGTACATTAATTATTATTGGTGCTATTGCGCCAATGTTTATGCTCTTTGGGATATTGACAGTACACTCTACATCAGTAGAATCAACATTTTCATGATTCGAACGACCTGTTATTTTTTCTGTAAGTTGTTCACTATTATTGTTTAGTTGAGTTTTAGGAGTGCTTTGTTGTAGTGCCATATTTAGCAGCCTTTGACCTCTCGATATTTTGAAAAAATACAAACCAAATTTAGTACAATTGAGTTTGGGGAACCTGTACCTCCGAAATAAACTGTAGACATATGACTTTACGTAGGCTCCTTCGTATCTACAAATTTATTTATCCACAATATTTCACTTGATTGAAATTATTTTACAAAATTTTGTGCAGTACGCCTACCTAGAATTAATGCAAAACTCCTAACTCGAGTTAATTAACGAGCTGACATAACCTATAGAACTTTAGCAAATCTCGTATAGTCGACACGTAATTTCGTGAGAAAATTTATAGGAACCAGAGGAGTAAAATACTACTAAAATGGCAACACTGTTAGAGTTACCACTACTTTATTGAACAGTAGCGTAGATATCTAATTTTTAATTAAATAAAAGTTTTTATTTTTATTTAAGAAAAAGTTTCATTTTCTATAAAGTTTAAATAAAAAATATTGGTGTTGTTAACTTCTGTGATATATCTAGGAAGTGATAACACTAATCGACTCGGCTAAATAGAACTTATTGTAAAATAACAATACCTATAAAAAATTGTTAATAAAAGTAATTATCACATACAATTAAATAAATTTTTTATGTACAAGTATTTTAGTATACAAACGTTTTAATATCACAACTGCTCATAAGTTTTAAAATTTATGATCACATTTTATCCCTGATAACTTAGTTATTGTAATAAAAAAAATAAAGAATTAATTTTTTAAATTATATACAGCGTATTCTATTAACAACTTTGGTTTGACACCGTGTGAGAGAAGACTTAGTATCTCAATAATTTAAAAATGGGTAATAGGTCTAAAACTTTTATGAACATCTTTTTTATATATCTAGCAGGTATTTTATAATAACCTAACCTGTACTTTGATTATTTTAAATTAAATTATGTTGTATGTTTTTGTTCTATCATGAAGTGTATTTGTACTCTATTTTCAAAGATATATAAGCAAAACGAGAATTTGTACAATTACAATAAAAATAAAGGTTTCTTCTAACACCTAGTTGGAAATAAGAACTTAATAATCTACTCATAATCACTGTTATCACTAGTATCAGTTGTATCTTCTATATTTATAGTTCATTTGGTTAATGCTGGTAAATATTTAACATAGTCATTTTCCACTGCGATTACATGTTTGATTACACTTTTCCAGTTGGTTGCTGTGATCTTTGTGACTTCTCTTCTAATTAAATGGAGAGCAGTAGACAAAAATTTAGGAGCCACGTTTCTTCTTCTTCTATTACCTTTAAGTTGTGTCCATATTAACTCTATTGGGTTCAATTTACAATAGTAAGGAAGGAAGTAATTGTAATACTGGGCATACCAAGCACGGTATGCCCATTACTGCGAGTACCGTTATCAACAACATATTCCTTCTGGTACTGTCTACTGTCAACAACCTCCAACAATTCCTTTTTACTATATGATGCCTCAAAGTACAAATCTTTCTCAAACAAATTCTTGAATTTGTAATTTGTTTCAAGTAATATTTGGAATTTTCTCATTAATCTTGAATAATATGATACGTTGTCCATGATAATCACACTATATTTAGGTAATCTCGGAAGAAGAGGTTCCTTTAATATTTTTTTGTAGGTATTAATAATACATCATCGATCCATCTATTTTCTCCACCGCAGTGTAAAATTATAATTCTCTGTCCTGTCATGTAGGCAAGATGTTTCTCCTATAGTCTTGTAGCAGATTGCTTTGGACACTCTGATAAACATGTTTCTACAATTGCTTATGATTTAGACAATTTAGAACACAATTCTTCATAAACATGTTTCAGCATATGTTTGGATGGTATCATCAGAGAGGTATTGAAAATGTCGCTTACATTTTACTACACGGCTTTGTAAAGATATTCCAATTGATTAGAGGGTTCCGCTGGCTCTTCAGCTGCAGAAGTTAGTTTTATAAAAACTAACTTCTATTTTTTTCTTAAAAAAAAACATTAAACGTTTACATCTATGGTTCCTGAGTTGAACTTTTTTTATACTTCATTTCCATCATATTGATAGCTGAAAGCATTATAATTGACGCTCGAACTTCTTGTGCGATATATATGTATATATATATATATATATATATATATATATATATATATATATATATATATATATAGATTTTTCAAACCATGATTCACAAATTGAACCCTCCATATCCTCATGATAATCTAGATTCACGTCTTTATTTTTTTTACAGATATTAATAATAAATCGTCGATGCATCCATTTTCTACACCGCAGTGTAAAATTATAATTCTGTCCTTTATTGGGCGGTAATGAATTAGAACACTTTTTGTTATTATTCGTCCAACTTTTTTCACGGTGTCATGAATACCATACCAGGTTTCATCCAAATAAACAATATTTCGTTTAAAAATAAAGTTTAAAATGATATAAAATATTATACCTGCCTACCCAATTGTAAACCACTGGACGGTCGAAACGAAATTTATTGGGATAAACTACTTTATGGTTTCGGTTGCTCAGGCAAAAATTGTTATCTTACGCAAAGAATGCATCGATAATAACTTTATCTGAGCGACTGTACATATTTTACCAGGCTCATCTAAATGTAAATATCGATGAGAATATTAAAACTTTGTATTATTATACATCTCAGTCATTGAAAATTTTGCAGTTAATAACTACTCCTGGTAGAGTACTTTTATTTTATTTTTTATTGTCTGCTTTTATTACAGATAAATATATTTTTACACAGTCTCACCGAAATACGAGGCGACTATATCTCAATGCTTTTATTACATCATTATGTATTATAAACTCACTACTTTTACATGGTACAGGTTAGGCTTAAAAATTAAATTGTTTTGTACTTACTCTTCCATATTTAAAGTTCAAAAGAGCACTTAAATAACATCAGAATACAGCAACAATAAAAGAACGATTAGCTCAGATGCTTCTCATAGAATAAAAACATAACAACTGGGCGATAGAAGTTGTGCCAACATGAAAACGACAGACTAGACTTAAGAGGTAGGTACGCTAATTCTTTAATATAACACAGAATAATTTTTTCTGGAGTTCGGAGATTTGTCAGTCTGTAGAGAATTGATTTCTTCTGAGCTTGCTATTAAAAAGTGGTTTTCACCAAAATAGGGAGTTAAGAGGTTTACTAATTAGGATATCGATATAAATTCTTAACCCAAACTGTTATTCCAATTCTTAAACCGAAAATAATTTATTATAAGACAATAGGCATTAAATATATTCGTCGAATATTTTTTGTTTTATTTTTAGCTTATTGGTAAATCACGCACAACAACAAGTCAAAATACTGTTATCTATTTTGAAAATCTTTATTTCGAAATAGACACCCTTCCTTTTCCATCACTAGACCACCGAATATAGACATAAATTTCAAATGCGAGAAATGGTCACGGTTAGTATATTTCAAAATCTTCTATAGATGGCGACTGCATAAACTTTATTATATTATTTGTAGATTGAGAGTGTTTTTTAGCGTCGAGACGTCAATCGATACGCTAATTATGCTCGAGAAGATAATGCGATTTTATCGTCGTGTGCAATACAACATTTTTTTCTATAGCAAGACTTCAAGTTCAGGTAAAAAATAGAATTTCAAAGAAAATTGTAATTTTTAGCACAAAAATCGCAATTTTGCTGCTCCGTTGCTAGGGATATGAATTACTCTGTCAACAAATGTCAAACAAATGTTACGATTGGGAGAATATTGTTGCGTTTTGTATACAAAGTGAATAAATACGAAATGGACGGAAAAGAATTGACACAAGAAAAGCAAAACCTGCCATCAGATGTAGAAAATGCAGCGTTGGAAGCAGAAAGTTTATTGTTGCCACAAGAATCTAGGATGATGTATGAGAAAGAATACCAGTCTTTTAAAAAGTGGAACAACATTAAGATTATCAATGGCGTGAGTGAAAAAATACTTCTGGCGTATTTTTCTGAAAAGTCGAAGAAAGCGATGCTATCGTCATTATGGTCATATTATTCGATGCTGAAGCGTACGTTGTTGGCGAATGAGAATTGTGACATTTCTAAATTCAGCAAGTTAACCACCTTACCAAAAAACCTGAGTGGAGTATACAAAGCTAAAAAGTCCAAAATTCTGGAGTCAGATGACATTATTAAATTTCTGACAGAAGCTCCTGATGACGTCTATTTGTTGATGAAGGTTATTGCTATTTTTGGTGTGCATGGAGCGACTAGGTCCGATGAATTGTACAAGTTAGAAGTGTTTAACGTGGACGACAAAAAATCGGTGATAATCGTTTCATTATCTGATACTAAAACTAAACAGGAAAGATCGTTTTGTATTATTGACAAGAAAAGTGGACTGAGTTTCTTGGAAATTGTGAGAAAGTTTATTGCCTGCGCACCAAAAACGTACCTCACAGTAAGTTTTTTGTAAATTACCAACAGCAAAAGTGCACTACTCAACCGGTGGGGATTAACACTATATATAATATCCCCAAGAAGATTGCAGATTTTTTGAAACTTGCAAATTCAGAAATGTACACGGGGCATTGTTTCCGTCGTTCTTCAGCTACTATGTTCGCAAATTCTGGAGCTGATCTAGTAAAAGTTAAACGTTTAGGTGGATGGAAATCGTCATCTGTTGCGGAATCTTACATTGAAGAGTCAATAAGCAATAAGATTGCTGTATCCAAGTGTATAACTAAGCTAATGTCGAATAAAGATGATCAACCGACGATAACCATCCAAGAAACAAAAGTGGAACATGTAGAAGAATACATATATCTGGGTCAGAATATCAAGGTAAACAAAGAAAACCAAACTACCGAAATAAGCAGACGAGTAAGAATGGGATGGGCCGCATTTGGAAAACTCTCATACATACTGAAAGACAAAAAGATACCCCAAAACCTTCGAACAAAAGTGTTCGATTCTTGTATCCTTCCCGTTCTCACTTACGGAGCTCAAACCTGGACATTCACAAAAAAGAACATGGACAAGATTCGAAAAACTCAGCGAGCCATGGAACGACAGATGCTTGGTATCTCACTAATAGATCGGCAAACGAACGAAGCAATCCGGAACAGAACAAAAATAAAGGACGCCGCGAAACAAGCAGCTAAATTAAAATGGAAATGGGCTGGACACAACGAACGTCTCGAAGATGGTAGATGGAACAAAGAAGTCGGAAACTGGCGACCGTACGATGCGAAGAGACCAAGAGGAAGACCTCAAATGCGCTGGAGCGACGATATCAAAAGAGTCGCAGGACCAATGTGGAAACGCCTAGCACACAACAGGGATGAATGGCGAGAAATGGGAGAGGCCTTTATTCGACAATTCGGATAGAAGAAGGGCTATAAAAAAAAAAAAAAAAAAAATCCAAGTGTATACTTGGCGGACCAGAAAATCAATCCAGTACCTCGAATCAAGTGTTTAAGCAAACGAGTACAAGTTGTGATGCTCCAAACATAGATATTTCTAATAATATTAATTGTAAAATTTCAGTTGTTTTTAATCCTTAATGTGTTTGAATTTGTAAATTTTATTGGATTGGATCAAGAATATGTGAATGTCCACCCTCTTTTCTCAGTTATATCATAGTATATTAAAATTTTTTATTTAAAAATCCTTTATAAAAGGTATAATATATAACCACGTTAATTAAAGAAAACATGAAATTTACAATTTTGACCAAGGTTAATACAAAATGTAAATATTAATTCCGAAAACGTTCTGTGATGTAGCCCGATAGGGTTTTTTAATTTATATACCTTTTATAAAGGATTTTTAAATAAATTTTTTGTGATACATAGTATACAGCCAGCTACAGGAAATTAGTTTCCTTGTGGATAGTATATTAAGTTTAATTCTTTTATTTTTTAATGCGCAAATTCACTATTTATGTGCCCAATTACTTATGCTACACAAATAATGGTCTAAAATAATATTCCAAATAATTCGTGACATTATTAAACGACACAAATAAATCCGAGGATAAGTTTTAGCTTTCGAACCGCTGAACTGTATGTTGGTTAAGTTATTGCCTGTATTAATTATGAGATATGGAGGATAATTTGTCTGTGCCATATGATTTCAGATTATACATACACAAATTCTGTGGCTTTGGTATGAACAGATTTATATGCCAATAGCAAGTGTATAGAAAAATAAATTAGGGGAGATTAATAAATTAGAAATAACAACATGTTTTTTTAACTTCGATAAAGAACAGACTGGTAATTGTTATTAAAAATGTGTCTTTTTCTTTATGTATTTATCCCATAAATATCGCTAATACAGGAAACTGTTAAAATATTTAAATTATTTGCTCGATTTAAATCGGTGTTGGCAGTTAATTTGTTTATATGGCACATAATTTGTTTCCTGCAAATGTCTTCAAAAGTCTTCTCAATTGTATTTTTCTAAACTTTCTTATTTGTTGCAGCATGAAAATCTTTATTAGATTTTATCAGTCTATATAGGATCCTACGGCAAAACACCTTCTTAGCCACTAAAATAAATATTCATGAAGTTATTCTATACTTAATTCATTAATCTGCTTTCCTAATTTTTATTTTTTGTTAGGCACATTTTACGAAGTTTGTACGTTCTTAATTAGATAGTATTTTTTATATTTAAGTTTGGAAGAATTTTATTGTTTCTTTTTTATTTAAAAGTACAAACGATTCTTATTCTGACTTTTTTTCTTCTTTCTTGTCTTATTGTTATAAGCTCTGTCCATGAAATTTGTACAATTTTCAGTGACAATAAAGCATATTACTTATTTACTTATTTATTTATTGTATTGCTATTAAGGCTAAAAAATAACCAAAAAATTAGATTTAGAGAATTATAATAAATATACTCTAGGGATGGGATTGCAATAAATCTTAATTGCTATGGTCAACAAAACAATGTTGTTATCTGTATAAGAAATAATTTAAGGTGTGTATGTACTTATTAATTACTACTTAACGGTAGAAAATGCAAAAAAAAAACATATTTATACCGATATAGCAATATTAGTTGCCCAAAATTCCTTCTTAAAAATTGAAAAGATTTTTATTAGTGGAAATCAGCGAGGAGATGCTACCATTGTTGACAAAATTATTGTTTTTATTTAACCATGACGTCTTTTTAAAGACAATCAAATTTGGGCGAATTGATTTAGATGGCAGCGTGCATTACAATACCTCCCAATTTTAATTTCAATATAGGCTTATTATTTACAGGGGAACTCACTTAGGTTTAAAATGGGAGAAAGATTACGTTTTTTAATTAAAAATAAGATATTTTTTGGTATTTTCCAAATAATATCTCTGAAAATATATTTTTGTTTAGCTATTTTTAAAAATAGTGGGTGTAAAAATGAAATTAGTTTTATAAAAAAGAAATAAACTAAAAATGAATTCTAAAACTACTAATTAAATTAAAAATAACTATAGCCCAAATAAAATTCTTAACGAATTAAATGTTCAAAAAAACCATCACTTTATGCCAAACAGATACCAAATCTATTATACAACGCCTTTTTCATCGTGTTAAGGTCAGTTGCTGATATTTATATTTTGGCTAAGTTTAAATATATTTTTTATTATTTGCACTTTTGGCTAAGTTGAAGGCTCGGTCGAATTCATGCCTGTGCAAATTGGTCTTAGCATCCTCAAAAAAATAAAAATCTAGGGGAGTTAAAATCCCCTGAGTCACAATTTTTAAATGCCTAAAACCAACACAAACCGCGATCAAATAATAAAAATTGGTTAAGGTAAAAAGTTTGTGTCAAACACGTAAAATATTTTACTCAAAATGTCAGATGACACCAATCACACTCAGTATTAGCATCTTTCTTACATTGTTTCTTATTTTATACAGTAATTACACGTGTTTGTTAACCTTACTCACTATTAGAAGTAAAAATTAAAAACATACTTACAGCTTATATTTATCAATAAGAGTGCATGAGAAACTCACCTGAAAACAAAAAAAAATCATAAGTTCATTATAGCTAATTAACCGAGAATTTAAAATTATATATTGTTTTAGTCACTTTAATTAATATTTCGTGTGAATAAGACTAAAGAACTTTTTAAAACACCTTGTATTATTTTATAATAGCATTGTATTGATATAGTTATTGTCGTTTAAATTATTTCTACTTTGATACTTTTCAACAGGTACTAAACTATTCTAAAACATACTTAATACATAACTTTTCCTGAATACAAGTAAATGCATACAAATCAATCAACATACATAAATAAAAACGGCACTTTTTTGTAATGATTATCTTAATCCAAAATTCTGAAAGTAAGAAACAAAGATCAATCTACAAAATAAATTAAATGTTTTTTTTCAAATACATTTTTTTCTATCCTGTATAAGATTTTAAATGGCGTCTCAAAATCTTCAAAAGAAAAGAGCTTTAGTTTATCTTTGAGTAAACTCCACACATACATAAAAAACTCTAATTGTTTGTTTGTACAGCCATATGCCTCTAGACAAAGCGGTAGAATTTTACCGGGGAAAATTCATGGATGCCTGAGAATAAGGAATTTAGTCGTGGTCTGGCAACCATTTATAACCAGTTATAGTGAGGCGGTACTGGGAATTTGTCCCGGTACTAGCAACGCCACTATTAATGATTCCGCTAAGATACTTAAGTGCATCATTGCCTAATATGGTTGTATAATACAGCTAAATTTTATTTGATTGATTTTATTTTTGAGATATATTATACCATGGTTTTCTTAATTGCCGATTTATCTCTTGGTCAAAAATCAAGCTCTATATTTTAAATTGTATATATAAATATACAGAGAGCGTGTACAAGAATTGAATTTGATCTTAGTCCAGATTTTTCTATTGTCTGAAAAGGCGCTCACAAATAAAATATTTCTTATGTATCTTAGAAGTAAGTTAACCTTAATCAATAAGTTTGTTTATAGTCTCAATAAAATTGCAACTCGATAATAACAAAACTTAAATCAGTACCACATGTGTGAATGAGTGAATTTTAAAGCATTTTTTAATCCATTTCTTTCTTTTAATAAAAAGGGAAATCTAGATAAAATAAATTTGTTGCCCAATTTTCCTGCTTCTCAAATTTCCAGTCGTTACCCCTCTGTATACAGTATTTACTGTTATTGATACATCATGATCTGCTAAATGTTCGTTCTATTATGACAAATGCAGTGAAAGGGAAATCCAGAAAATACGAGGGGTTCGTCTGAGCTCACCCCTCATTGCTTCACTAATTTAGTATTTGTTTCCCGCAAAATCTAATTTCGATGAAACATTGATGTGCACACTGCACGTACTATATATCAACGTCGGCTCGAATTTGTTTATGATAGGAAAAAGCAATTTTTCAAAAATTTACAAGAGCGTCAGTTGAAGAGTGTATTAAAAACACCGAAAAGAGTAATCCTTAAATTTTTATGTACAATAACTAATAACACTTACATTTACTACTTAGGAATAACTGCAGAGAGTTTTTGTTTGACAAGGAATATAATATCTTCTATTCATTTAATCATTTAATTTAATCATTTGATCAGACAAGATAATCCATTGTTATACATAGTCTGTTCCTCTTTCCTCCGAAGTTTCCTATTCTGGCTTATTTTCATATACCTCAGAAAAGCATTTTATTTTATATCATCTGAACATTTAAGTCGTTGCCTTATATTATTCTATTTCCATTTGCTACCATGATCGCTACCTGCAGATTTATTCTTTGGGTGATAAGAAAACAAGCTTTAAAACAGAAGATTTTTTAGAAAATTTTTTTAAAGTATGCATTCTTTAATTTTTTAACCTTATCATATTATTAGCTATTTGCACGCCTCCTCGAAAATAAATTGCTTGGCACTCACAAAGATGCAAAATTTAATAAACTTCTAGACTTTTAGTTCGTCATAAAACATTATGATCCAGGAAAGTAAGCAAGGAATATTAATTAGTGTTGAATAATCGAATTTTGCAAGATAGCAGCCCTCATTATCATCGAATGCGGATACTTGGTTAAACAAAGTGGCGAAAGAAAACGCAAGCAAAAAGTTTATACAGTTTACTTCGCTACCTGCAGAGGCAGTACGGTAAAATTAAAGTTGTATTAATGTTGTAGGACTTTTGAGTAGGAAACTATATATTTTATATTAATATGCATATAATATAAAAACAATTATTTTGGAAATCAATGTTTTATTATTCTTCTTCTTCTTCCGGTTCCTATCCGTTTCGGATGTTGGAAATCATATTGGCAATCATGACCTTGCTCGCTGCGGCTCGAGTTCCGTTGAGGTTTTCTTAAGCCATGTTCTTAAATTCCGCAGCCATGATATTCTCTTCTACCGGGTCCTCGCTTACCTTTGACTTTACCTTGCAATATAGACTGCAGCAAGGAGTAACGGTGCTGATTTGTCATAACGTGTCCCAGATATTGCAATTTTATGCGTTTGATCGTAAACACAATCTCTGGTTCCTTCTTCATTTTTCTAGAACTTCCTTGTTCGTGATCCTTGCTGTCCATGATATTCTCAGCATTCTTCTATAAAGCCACATCTCAAATGCTCAAGTTTTTTAATAGTGGTGTCTGTAAGCGTCATGCCTCCGCCCTGTACAACAACACAGAGAAAACATAGCATCTCAAATGTCTCATTTTTGTATCTAGGGATATGTTGTGACTTTTGAAGATGGCGCTCATTTTGTTAAAGACCGTTCTTGCCTTTCCTATGCGGCACTTTATTTCCTGTACATTGCTCCACTGTTCGTTTATAATAGTTCTCAGGTAGCAAAACTGTTTTACTCGCTCTATCTGCGTCCCATTAATATATATATGAGCCCCATTTATATTCTCTGTGCTGATAATCATTTGTTTCGTTTTGTGGGTATTAATGTTTAGTCCGTACTGTTGACTGTACTCGTTTATTCTGTCCATTAGCCTCTGAAGTCCCTCTAAACTATCTGCTATCACCATGGTGTCGTCGGCATATCTAACATTGTATACTCTTTCACCATTTAGAAGGATGCCTTCGTCTATTCCGTAAAGAGCCTCGTTAAAAATTTTCTCTGAGTACATATTAAATATCAACGGCGATAGGATACATCCCTGTCTAACTCCACGTAGTATTTTTATGTGATCTGTTTCTTCTCCGTTAATTTTCATGTATGCGGTCTGATTCCAGTATAGTTCTGAAATTATTCTGAGGTCTTTGTTATCCAGGTCTGCTTCTTTTAAAATGTTTATCATCTTTTGATGTTGAACTCTGTCAAATGCCTTTTCATAGTCGATCAAGCACGCGTATACGTCGCAGTTAACGTCCCTGCATCTTTGAATCAGCACGTGTACTCCGAAAAGTACCTCTCTGGTACCCACTGCGTTAATGAAGTCGAACTGTCTGTCCGATATTTGTTCCTCGCACTTCTTATAAATTCTTCCATGGATGACTCTAAGAAATAGTTTCAACATGTGGCTCATTAGGCTGATTGTTCGATATTCTTCGCACTTTTTAGCCCCCTGTTTTTTAGGTATCGCTATGAATTCTGATTCTAGCCATTTATCAGGGATGATTCCTGTATTGTATATTTTATTGAAGACAGCCGTGATCCAATTTATTCCTTCTTCCTTCAAGAGTTTTAAAAATTCAGCTTCGATATTATCAGGCCCTACAGCTTTCCTGCTTTTCATCCGTAGGTCTAGACTTTTTCTTCATTGTCTTCAGTCTCACATCCATGACTCCCACTAAAGGTATGTGGTCAGATTCAATGTCCGCACCTGGATATGTTTTTATTATTACTGTTTCTATAATAGCTTATTTAGAATACAGAGATGAAACCAGGGATTTTTAATAAACCGTCATCATTGCTTTAAAATTTAAAACGTTATATCCATATGGCGATTAAATTAATAATATTAACAATTTATTTATATTTACTGGAACGTGGATAACTCAAAGCTAAAGAGTTTAAAAAATCGATTTCTTCAAACTTACAGTTAGAAAAGGTTATTTTTTCTTCTCTAAAAGCCCTCTGTTCTGTACTGGTTGTATTGCAATCAATTGGCTTATTTTATATTTTTCAGTAATTATAAGTTCTTAGTCCTCAAGACTTCGATGAATCTGCCATACACATATAAGTTTTTCCCCAACACCCGGTGGTCCTTTGATTTACCTCTGGTGACATCAAACTTTCTCATAGAGCGAGATTGCTGTGGTAAAGGATCATCTGTAGTGACTGAGAGTTAGAGATAGAGTCCGTGGGCGTGGTCGCTTTTCTGCACGTTCTATTGTTATTTTTATTTGTGGACTTAGAAGACCCACTCATTTCTGGGCTATCCTTTTTACGTTTTGTCAATTTTATTTCAACGAATTGATGTAGTAAGATTCACCCCTAACGATTGAACAGAAGAATTCTACAAAAAATATAAATAATTTGTAACATTGTTAATTTTTAAATATGCCAACAACCTTAGGTAGAATCACCTCGCGAACTTTGACCTAAATACTGACATTGTTTTAATGGATTGTTTTGTATATCTGCTTAAATAAAAATGTACCCAGATACAGCATGTAAAGTTTCAAATTAGATATCTTCTTCTTCAGTGCCTTATCCGGTCCGGATGTTGGCGATCATCAAGGCTATCATGGTTTTGTTGACTGCTCTGCGAAACAGCTCCGCTGAGGTCATCCCAAACCATTGTCGGAGATTTTTCAACCACGAGATACGACGGCGTCCCGGTCCTCTTCTGCCAAATACTTTACCCTGCATAAAATTAGATATACACACTATAAATGGCAACATTGCACGCCGTCGACTTTCCACGAACCTCCGTTGACTTGTCGCCAATAAATTGTCATTATGCAGTGGTTGTTTAAAGCAATAACAGCGTAGATTTTTAATTTATTTTTGTAAACTACATGTCTGTTTATACGCACGAAGAACAGGTTTAAATAATAAAATGGTTTAATCGTAGCAATTCTGGACAACAGGGTGTTGATTTATTTTCTGTGTTTTTTGAAGGGATACCAATTCCTTGTATACAGTTAACTCATAATATTGTTAAAAATTTGGAGAGTTGTTATTGCCTTAAAAATTGCAGAAATTGTCACGCCCAAGAAGTGTAACCAGAAAAAGTTGAGAAAACAGAATACCGGGATACACAAATTTGTGCAACAATCAAGGTAGATTCAACACGTTCAAGTAGAAGCGTTTCTAAAAAGTTAGATGTTAGCAATGTTACTGTAGCAGCAGCTTTATCAAGACGACTACTTTCGACGAATGGAGTTTTGTGAAATTCTAATAACGAATGCTAATGGTGAACCAAATTTTATTAAAAACATTTTATTCACTAATAAATCTTCTGTTTCGTTAGTAGGGAGACAAAATCCTTCCATTACGAGGTATTGAGCGCGGGAAAACCAGCACAGAAGTGTTGTTTACCGAACTCAACGTCCTCAAAAAGTTAACGTCTATTCACAACGCTCGGAATTGTAAATTGAACATATTATAATTAATAATTAGGCTTAAAAAATACTTTCCCGAATCGAGTCATTAGTGGAACAGGCGATAGTAAGTGGCCTGCTCGATCTCCAGATCTTACACACTTGGACTTCTTTTTTTTGGCGACATTTAAAAAGCGTCATCTTCTATCATCCTGAGACTAGCGCCCAAAATTTGGATGAATAAAAAAACCGAATAAGAAAGGTCTCCAATTCTGCTACAGCAGAAACATTTACATCTGCCCGCACAAGTTTGTATGACAGATTGGGATACTGTTCGACCGTAGAAGGTTAAATATTTGAATTATTTTTGTAGGGCATAAAAAACTATTGGTTATTTTATTAGGAATTATTTTTTATTTTCAATAAGAGTATATTTTTTGTTTTATCTTTTTAAATAAATGCGCTTTTATTTTTAATTCAACCACAAAAAATTGTTCATATTATTAAAAATTGATACAAATACACCGCCTTATAAAGATCGGTGTATTTTTATCGAGTTTATGTTATAAGAAATAAACCCAGTATACGTTATAAAAACAAAAATCGACAGACGCAGATGCATATCCCATGCGTTGTTATGTGTTACTAAATAATGTTCTCGATTTCTAATCGTCTATAATCCATGAGAATCATTGTGTAAATAGTTTGCCTGTTATCTGAGAAATAAATACTTCTTGAACAAGTAATTGTTCAGTCATTAAAGTACATAATAGATTCTGAAGCAGAAGTCCATAAGCCCGGAGATTAAAGAAAAATAGCGAAACACTTGTAAAAGCCTACACTGCTGAAAAATATCAGTTATTGTAAAATGATTTTATAAAAAAAATTGCATTTTCATTTACCCATCATAAATCTTTCAACTTACGTCCTCAGGAAACTCTCGTTGCATTTTAAATTGCTGTATTTTTCGAAAACAACATTTCTCCTGTTAAACTGAATTACCTCTTCATGACTCGTTTATCTTTATCCACTTTCTATCCATACTTTGTACATTTAACCGTCCGCATCAATCAATTTTGACTGTTGAAAGTATTAGATTCCAGAGCACTACAATCTATTTCGGCGGGATCCAACATGTGATCCCTGTAAAGTATCCATTATCTGGTATAGTGGAGGAGATCACGGCACTAAATTCAGTCATGCATTATTTTCCATGGAAAGTCCAAATTAAGATGAATAATGGCAGCGCGAGACGGCCAGGGACGGAGAGCATGGGAATGGTAAAATTGTCGGAAATAAAATTGCAAGGATATTTTTTATCAATAGGTCTAGTTCCAGAGTTTTAACCTTGTTTAAGCTTAACGCTTCTTCAAGGAAGGGTACTCCTTTTTTTTTGGAGTAGTGGTGGTGTGACAAAACGTAATGAATGATGATTTGTGTGGAGAAGTAGTAGACTACTAAGGAGCTGGGGTTCAGAAGGTGGCGTGTTTATGTGGGAGATGTGTAAGAAGCGCACAAGAGAAATTTGGATGATCTGTGCCAAACATGTCGAAGGAGATACTTCGGGGGTTACCAGCCATACAATAGAAACGGTTCTTGATCAGCAATTTTGGCGTGCAGTAATTAGCTGCGATATTTGAGGGGGATTGATTCTAAAATTTCAAAATACTCATCAGTGAGTTTATGTCCAGTGTTGTGGAGAAGTTTAGCTGGAGGGAAGGGAACTTTTCTTTAAGGAAGCCTGGTGAGTATTTGCCCTTAGCCATTGCAAGGTCTCTTTAATATTCGCTTTGATCGATTGTTCGAGCCCGTAATGGCTCAAAGGACATACCTCTTGCTGAGGGATAGGATTCTGTCCTTAATGGGTGTTATGTTTGCCAGTGTATATATGTGTGCTGATGGGTATAGCCTGCTCCGCCTCATGCAGAATCGGAGAATTTTTCTTTCGGTAGCCATGTCCCGTAGCTCCAGTAGCCTTTCGTAGGTCTTAAGAGAGACGTAGATGCATGCCTTGTATTCGATAATAGGTCTAATGAATGTTTTACTACTAGTACTACTTGTCGGTTTATAACGTTCTCCGCCGTTTTCCGACTTCCAATCGCCACTTAGACCGGTTGTTCCATAGATCTTCTTCTATGGCCCTCTCTCTCAGTTCTTTATTTATTCCTTCGCTCCAACTTTTTCTCGGTCTACCTCGTTTTCTCTTTCCTTCTGGTTGCCACTTTAGTATTTCTTTTGGCATTCGTTGTTCGTCCATTCTTTGTATGTGTCCAAACCAGATAAGTTGTTTTGTTGTTAGGTCATCTGTGATTGTTCGTTTGATTCCCATTATTTCTCTAATGCATTCGTTGGTAATCCTAGAATGAATGTTTTATAGGTGTGCAATAAAGTTTTAGATGACGTCTTGCCCAGTTTGCCGGCCAGCACTGCCAGGAGTTTAAACCTCCTTCTCATCCTGTTAAGGGTATCTTGAATGTAGGATTTCCAGTTGAGAGTCCTTCTAAAATGGACTCCCAAATAGGAAACCGAGTTTCTGAGAATAAGATTCTCTCCTAACAGAGCTATTCGGCTCCAGACATCGCGACAATTTGAAGATTTAAATAAAATTAGTTGTCTTTTGGAGGGATTTATAGGACCCTTAAGCTAGCGGGGACACATGAGCGGAATCCAATTTAACCTACGTAATATTTTTTCACCCATTTTTCACTAATTTATTACCACCCTAATAATTTTTCACCACCAAACCAACCTTAAGGGGAGCGATTCTGCTGGCTTAAGATTCAAGCTAGCAGAATTCAAAAAAGAAACTTTTTGTTGATGGCATATTTTTTCACCCATTTTTCACTAATTTATTACCACCCTAATAATTTTTCACCACCAAACCACCCTTAATGGGAGCGATTCTGCTGGCTTAAGGTTCAAGCTAGCAGAATAATAAAATAAAAAATCTTTTTGTTAATGGCATATTTTTTCACCAATTTTTCACTAATTTATTACCACCCTAATAATTTTTCACCACCAAACCAACCTTAAGGGGAGCGATTCTGCTGGCTTAAGGTTCAAGCTAGCAGAATTAAAAAAAAAAAAACTTTTTGTTGATGGCATATTTTTTCACCAATTTTTCACTAATTTATTACCACCCTAATAATTTTTCACCACCAAACCCCCCTTAATGGGAGCGATTCTGCTGGCTTAAGGTTCAAGCTAGCAGAATTCAAAAAAAAAACTTTTTGTTGATGACATATTTTTTCACCCATTTTTCACTAATTTATTACCACCCTAATAATTTTTCACCACCAAACCACCCTTAATGGGAGCGAGTCTGCTGGCTTAAGGTTTAAGCTAGCAGAATTAAAAAAAAAAACTTTTTGTTGATGGCATATTTTTTCACCAATTTTTCACTAATTTATTACCACCCTAATAATTTTTCACCACCAAACCCCCCTTAATGGGAGCGATTCTGCTGGCTTAAGGTTCAAGCTAGCAGAATTCAAAAAAAAAACTTTTTGTTGATGACATATAGTTTCACCCATTTTTCACTAATTTATTACCACCCTAATAATTTTTCACCACCAAACCACCCTTAATGGGAGCGGTTCTTCTGGCTTAAGGTTCAAGATGGCAGAATTCAAAAAAAAAAATTTTGTTGATGGCATATTTTTCACCCATTTTTCACTAATTTATTACCACCCTAATATTATTTCACCATTAAACCACCCTTAAGGGGAGCCATTCTGCTGGCTTGCGGTTCAAGCCAGCAGAATTAAAAAACATATTTATAATATACCACAGTGTTTTGCTAGGTTTTTACGAATTTATTACCATTCTAGTAATTTTTCACCCCTTAACTACCCCTTGTGAAAAGTCAATTAATGTGTTAGATTAAAATTTAAGGAAAAATTTCTTTTCAAATTTACTGTCCACTACTTATAACTGAAATAAAAAAGTGTTTTGTTAAGTTTATACTAAACTTTGACCATCCTGATAATTTTGCTCCCATAAGCCTATTCGAAAACTTTCCTACTAGCTGAATATTTGAACCAGCAAAAGAAGAAAAAAACGTATTTTTGAAATCGCTTAGTATTCTGCTAAGTTTTTACTAATTTATTACCACCCTAGTAATTTTTCACACCTAAACTACCCCTTGTGATAAGTCAATAATTCTGTTAGGTTAAAATTTAACGTGAAAAAAATCTTTTTCTACAATTTCACTATCCTCTACTTATAACTGACATAAAAAAGTATTTTTACCCTGATAAGTTTCGATCTCTAAACCAATCTTATTTGGAAACATTCCTGCTAGCTTAATATTCTAGCCAGCGTAATTAAAAAAAATTATTTATGATATACCACAGTATTTTGCTAAGTTTTTACGAATTTATTACCAACTTAGTAATTTTTTATCCCTCGACTAACCCTTAGTGGAAGTCAATAGTTCTGCTATGTTTAAATTAAAGGTGAAAAAGTTTTGTTTTATAATTTTACTAAATACTATTTATAAGTAAAATAAGAAACTCTCTGGTTAGTTTTTACTAAAGGTTAACGAACTTCACCAATTCCACCATCTACACATTTACGCTGGTTGAATGCAAAGCAAATCTTTTCGGAAATATGAGATACTATAGTATTATGCTAGATTTGTACTAATACATTACCATCCTAGTAATTTTTCACCCTTCAACTACCCTCTATGAGGAGTCAATAATTCTACTACCTTAAAATTTAAGGTGATAAAAAATCTATTTTTATAATTTTACTGTATTCTACTTGTAACTGAAAATATAAATTGCTTGCCTGGTTTTTACTAAATTTGATCCACCCTTATAATTTTTGACCCCCTAAGCTTCAGATAATGGGAAACATTCAACAAGATACACATTGACGCTAGGTGAATAAAAAATCTTTTTGAAAACACAAGAGTGCTCTGCTAGAATTTTACTATATTTTTACCAGCCTAGTCATGTTTTTCTCAACTACCCTAATTGAAAAACATTTTCAAATGTTATTCTATACTAACTAATATTTATTTTTTCAATGTTTAAATATTAAAAATATGAAAATACTTTATTCCAAAAACTATAAATTTTACCCGTTTTAAAAAATTGACTCTGATTCGAGGTGTATTACATGGCTAAGCGAAATCGAATCGTTAGTCCTTTTTATGTATAAATACAATGGAATTTTTATATTTCACAGAATAAATTACCAGGTAAGAAATATTCAAATTGAAATAATTTTATTACGTCTATTTCATTATTTATCTGATTGTAAAGGAGGGTCGTCGGGATCGTGCGCACCTATTGCACCCTATTGTTAAAAGATTTGCATTCATTAGGTAGATGAAAATTTGAAAAATAATTTAGGTATTTAATATTTTAATAATATTTAAATAAGAAGAGTATTAACGATTGGCCAAAACATAATTTTAAGATTAGGTGTATAACATAAAGAATTTATATTGCAAAACATTTTAAGTAGGTATATTCAAATGAGGCCGAAATTACCGGTTGGTCAGAACAGCTGATATAGATTATTTGCGTAGTAAAATAAATTTATATTAGCAGCATTTTAAAAATTTAAAGATATTTGTATTTTAATTCTTTGTCGATTTTTCATTCATTGTCAGTTGAATATAGGTAAAAATTAAAGGTTATTACAAAAAAATATTAACTTATTTATTTTGTTTATGAAAATGTTTGAAAGAATCGCCCACGGAGAGATCTGGTTTCTCGGCACAATCCACACACTCATAAATTGGGTTTTTTCTTATTTTTAGGATAGGACATACTCTGCATCTTTTCGTTTTCGTTTCGCGTTTGTCCGATTTATTAGCAATTATTTATAGGTAAATGTTCGCGTGCGATATTCCGTCTTTCTTTGCTTTTTTATAAATTAATTTACGAATTAATTCTAACCTTGATATCGTCTTTTATGTCTTTTGTTTAGTATATTGTTTAAAACTAAGTCTAACTTTCCACGGTACCATCGATTCATCTAGCGATAATTATTTTACTGGATAACGCAGAGCAGTCATGTTATTATTAAAAAGTCTATAACTGTTCTTATTCTATAAAACCGATCTTCAGGAATAACATTCGGTCCCATTGGATTATGGATGAAGATTAAGCACCTTAAAATTATAAGAAAAAATCTCTTCCGATGTTCTGCAAAAAAGATTTTAAGCTGAATAGTGGATCTGTTTTCCAATAACCCTCCAATCTTGAAATCCGTATGTGTCAGTGTGGAAGATAATTCCCATAAATACTAGAAATTCAAATAAGAAAAGTAGTTTACATCTTTAAATGCTAGAATTTACACAAACACCAACTTCACCAACTTTTTTATATGCTAAACATTGCAATATTGTTGTTTTGTACACTACCTATTTTTTAACAAAATTTTACAACTTAAAAAGGGATCATTCCCGTGAGTTGGCTGTATATCATATAGTTAAAAAACTCGAACATTGAAGTAAAACACTATTGTGATTGGTATATTTAATTAAATTTTAAAAATCCTAAAGGATTAAGTTCAAAACGTTTTCGGACTTATCAGTCCAGTGAAATTTGTAGTACTTTTGGTAAGTAATTAATAAGTAATAGGTAAGTAGTAATTTTTAATTAAATATACCAATTATTACAACAGAAGTGTTTTTCACACATACACACACACACACACACTCGCACACACACACCGTGTAAATGTATTCAAGTATTTTTGAAAAAACAAATTTATTTAATTTTTGTTAAAGGGGTAGTAAGGGGTGAAAAATTACTAAAGTTGTAATAAATTCGTAAAAACCTAGCAGAACACTGTGGTAGATCATAAATATTTTTTTTAATTCTGCTAGCTTGAACCGTAAGCCAGCAGAATCGCTTCCCTTAAGGGTGGTTTGATGGTGAAAAAATATTAGGGTGGTAATAAATTAGTGAAAAATGGGTGAAAAAATATGCCATCAACAAAAAGTTTTTTTTTTAATTCTGCTAGCTTAAACCTTAAGCCAGCAGAATCGCTCCCATTAAGGGTGGTTTGGTGGTGAAAAATTATTAGGGTGGTAATAAATTAGTGAAAAATTAGTGAAAAAATATGCCACCAACAAAAAGTTTTTTTTCTGAATTCTGCTAGCTTGAACCTTAAGCCAGCAGAATCGTTCCCATTAAGGGTGGATTGGTGGTGAAAAAATATTAGGGTGGTAATAAATTAGTGAAAAATGGGTGAAAAAACATGCCATCAACAAAAAGTTTTTTTTTTTGAATTCTGCTAGCTTAAACCTTAAGCCAGCAGAATCGCTCCCATTAAGGGTGGTTTGGTGGTGAAAAATTATTAGGGTGGTAATAAATTAGTGAAAAATTGGTGAAAAAATATGCCATCAACAAAAAGTTTTTTTTTTGAATTCTGCTAGCTTGAACCTTAAGCCAGCAGAATCGCTCCCATTAAGGGGGGTTTGGTGGTGAAAAATTATTAGGGTGGTAATAAATTAGTGAAAAATTGGTGAAAAAATATGCCATCAACAAAAAGTTTTTTTTTTGAATTCTGCTAGCTTGAACCTTAAGCCAGCAGAATCGCTCCCCTTAAGGTTGGTTTGGTGGTGAAAAATTATTAGGGTGGTAATAAATTAGTGAAAAATTGGTGAAAAAATATTACGTAGGTTAAATTGGATTCCGCTCATGTGTCCCCGCTAGCTTAAGGGACCTGGGATTTATGGTCACCCTCCATTTATTTCGGACAAAAAAAAGAACATTTTGGTTAAAGAACCTCAGAACCTGTTTAACACAACATCTGTGCAGTTTTTCCTCATTGCTTCAGACAAGATAAAGATTACCATAACAATCGCCAACTTTCGTAACATCAAGAAGGAGAGATGGATATGTTAATCCATTTTATTGGATGTAGAATATTTGGCGTAGAAATAGTTATTGTTTTCGTGCTATCCATGATGTTTTTAAAACCACACTACTTTAATGATTAGTTTACAAAATTAATGGATAAAATCCAGGATTGAGCAATCACTCATTGTCTACTTTCCGCACAACTTCTTTAAGGACTGATTAAGCTTCCATATTGTGTACTTGTCTTAATCCTTTTCTCGTTCCAAATACATCCTAAGTTTGTATTTCTTGTAAAATAAACCTTTATTATATCCACTTTCAAGATTTAGTCGAGTTCTACCCATTGTTTCATCCCCCGACCTAATGACACGCACCCGCCAAAGTGAGCACAAAGCGAGCATTATCTCTATAATTTGAAAACAGGTGATTGTTAAATGGATTTCCTCAGTTTAACTTGCGTATGATAAGCGCTTTTCTTGTTTATGGCTTTTTTTTATAAATATTAGCTGAAATTATAATACAACATAACTTTGACTTAATATGGTATTTAATTTATTATAGTTGACCACAAGAACCATATATACTAAAACATTTAGGACATCTATGTACAGGATGGAACAGCCAAATTGAATAAATTAGATATGTAATTAACAAATGGGGCGCATTCAAAAAAACGCTCGGACACATCGATTTGTATTTAAGTTGTGCATGATTTGCAATAAAAACTTTTTATACAGGGTGTTCCATGCGACAGTGGTCAATACTTCTTTAAAATCAAGTTTAAAGAAACAAATCAAAAAAAGGTAGTAAATTTTAATTTCGATGTTAAAGAAGAATTATTAGATTTTGTGGCACTTCAAGAGTCATCTCGCGGTGTAGATACTGAAAATACATTAGATTCCATAATGAAAAGTTTTGATGTGCCTCTGTAGCTTATAAGCATTGCAACTCAATACTCAATTTGGGTTTAGGAGTGGCTTGGGTACAAGAGAAGCCTTGTTTAGTATACGGGTGCTAGTACAGAGATTCTTCTTCTTCTTCTTCAGCCTTAAGTAATCCAACTTTGGACATAGGCATCCCCCAAATCAATCCAGTGTCTTCTATTTTGCGCCACTTGCTTTCAGTTGTGTCCTCCGATCTTCTTAATATCATCAGCCCATCTCATTTGTGGTCTTCCTCTGCTTCTTTTTCCTAACCATGGCCTCCACTGTTGTATTTGGTGGTTCCATCTCTTATCCTTCAGTCAGGCATTGTGTCCTGCGAAGCTCCATTTTAATTTGGCAGCATGTTCTCCTGCGTCTTTTACTTTCGTTTTACTTCTAATCCATTTGTTTGTTTTTTTGTCTATAAGTCCCATCCCGAGCATTGATCTTTCCATCGATGGATAGTACAGAGATGCAGAGATATAAATCAACATGTGTACATTTGTGCAATCGATTTTGAAAAGGCTTTTGACAAAGTCCGACATAACAAAAAGCTAGAAATATTGGAAACAGCTGGATTGGACGATAAAGATCTACGAATAATTACAAATCTATACTGGCATCAAGTGGCAAGAATAAAGAACTGTCAGGATGTAATAAATATAAAAAGAGGAGTGAGACAAGGCTGTATAATGTCGCCTTTACTTTTTAACTTATATTCGGAGGAAATATTTAAGGAAGCCTTAATGGAGACAACCGAAGGTATTTTTGTGAATGGAGTAACCGTCAACAATATTAGATATGCCGACGATACCTTAGTGCTTGCGAATTGCGGAGAAGACCTTCAAAATCCAATGAACAAAACCAAACAGACTTGTGATCAGTATGGATTAAAACTCAACGTTAAGAAAACTAAATATATGATAGTTAACAAACAAAATTATATAAAGGATGACGGTATAAAAGTCGGAGATACCACACAGGACAGAGTAGAGAAACTCGTGTATCTCGGCAGTAATATCAATGAGAGCTGGGATCCAACCGCAGAAATTAAAAGCCGAATAGAACAAGTCCGAGCTGCCTTTGTAAAAATGAGAAACGTACTTTGCAGTCACGATCTTAGCATTGACCTTAGAGTTCGAATGACATCTTGCTACATCTTTCCTGTCCTGCTGTATGGAGTGGAAGCGTGGACTCTAACTGAGGCTATCCTTAGACGCTTGACAGCCTTTGAAATGTGGGTATACAGACGACTACTGAAAATAAGCTGGGTCGACAGAGTTAGAAATGAGGAGGTCCTTAGACGGCTGAACCAAACAACACAACTGGTCAATATGATAAAGAAACGCAAGCTGGAATACTTCGGTCACATTATGAGACACCCTGAAAAATATGATCTTTTACATCTGATCATTCAGGGAAAGATCCAAGGTAATTGTGGTCCTGGTAGAAGAAAGGCGAAGAACATCATGGCTGAAAAATCTAAGGCAATGGTATGGAAAATCAACTACATCGTTATTTAGAGTTGCTGTCAATAAAGTCACGATAGCGAATATGGTAGCCAACATGATATCCAACAATCGATAACGGTCATGAAACTAGAAGAAGAAGAAAGAAGAAGATGTTATAAAAACGGTGTTGTTACACATTGTAAATTATATTCGCAACAATGCAAAAACTCATCGACAAGTCAAAAATTTCTTTGAGTAATAAGGACGAAGAACTTCCAAACGACATTAATTTATTTTGTATTGCTAGATTCATATCTAGATACAACATATTAAATAGATTTGTATTTCTAAAGGAAAAGGAAACACTATTCAGAATTAAAGGATGACAAATAGTTACAAAACAATGTATTTTATTGATACCATGGAACAGTTACAAACATTGAATTTATAATTGCAGAGAAAATTATATCTCACACTGTATGTTTAGTTTTTAAACAAACTTTTTTAATAAATGACGTTAAAAATTAAATATTTTGTCATTTTCCTTAGTTCAAGGTGAGTTTTCCATTTGCAATACAATTATGACTCAAAAAAACATCTCTTCTTCTTCTTCAGATGCCATCTCCGCTACGGAGGTTGGCAATCATCATAGCTATTTTAATTTTCAAGGCAGTACCTCTAAATAGTTGTTTTGAGCTGCGTCCAAACCATTCTCTCAGGTTCTTAAGCCATGAAATTCGTCTTCTTCCGATGCTTCTTCTGCCATCTATCTTTCCTTGCATTACTTCTCGCCTTGCATCACATATCCGAGATACTGTAGCTTTCTTTCTTTAATTGTAAGTTCAACTTCCTTCTCTTTACCTATTCTTCTCAGCACTTCATTGTTCGTAACTCTATCTACCCAGGAAACCCTCATAATTCTTCTATAGGTCCACATTTCAAAGGCGTTAAGTCGTCTCATTGGGTCTTGATTTAACGTCCATGATTAAACTCCATAGTATAGTACACGTAGTGTGTACGTAACATTTTGTTAGGCGTACTTTAAGAGCTAATTTTTTCATTAAGACCTTTTTCATTTTCATAAAATTAGAACGTGCTTTTTCGATTCTGATTTTGATTTCTGCAGTGTAAAAAACATCTAGGGAATTATAATTAACCCATTAATGACCACCGTATTTTAGGTAATACGCGAGACACTGCTACATATTTCGCCATCTACTCATCAGAAAAAAAGTAAACATTAGTTCTTTACACAAAGTAGATGTTAGAAGATAAAGTTTGTTTAGCAGTAAATGGTTGACTTCAATTAGTACCAACTATAAACATACTGGGTTAACCGATAATAGTATAAAAGGCCCGGTTTCAGGTAACAATGGTTTACCTGAGATACAAGGTCTTAACAATGGGCCAAGTCAGATAAATTTAATAATATTTACGACCGCACTAATTGAAGTCAACCATTTTCTAGCAGAAAATGGTTGACCAGCGTATGATACGGTAAAAAAAGACAGATTTAATAGCACATTCCTATTAAAAGCAACCTTTCTTTATTTAATTCTGAAGTTTTGATTTTGTTTTGATAAAAATTTAATTTTTGGCATTAATGGGTGAGAGATGTAAGAAGATCAAGCTCTAAAATTAAAATATAAGTCGACTCTGATTACTGAATTTTGGAAATTTGTACCAGAATCAAGGTATCATGAATAAAAAAAGGCATTAACTAACCAGCAATTGAAAGAACTACTGAGAAGTGCGCTGCTGCCAGTGGCATTTCCAATTCTGACGACTGTAGTACATATTATAATCTAATCAAATATATAACTTATGCTTTCCTTTTATAACATCTTTCCTTTTAAATGGCGGAGTAAAAAGGTGAGAATAAATTTTAATTTTCTAGTTTTTAACATGACAAATATTCGCTTCAATGACGACGTTTAAATAATTGTTCAAAATACCAAAAAAAGCGCCAGGAAAAGTAAAAAAACACGAACGGCGTTATTTCAGCGAGCAGACACTTAATTGACATTTTCGCTAACAGGACGAACGTTTTAATAATTAAAATTGTTGGCTCATGTTATAGCAGTTACGTGCCGTACGATGCAAAACAATTCCAGCGAAAAAAGTAATTAATGGCGGAATTATTCGCTTTTTCTAGTTTTTACTCAACAACGAGACTTTGATTAATAGAAACAAAGTGTCTGGTATTTATTCAGGAACGGGAGTGCACGTAACTTTGCTTGTTTTTGCGATGTTATTTTCTCCAACGGTCCGCCATCTGCATATTGTGCATGCGATCGATGCGTTTTTGTTTTCTACTACATTACCGAAGGGTTTGAGGTTTTCCGCTCGGATTTATCCCTTTGCCTTAAGTACATCCAGAGATGGACTCGCTTATAAATCAATACAATATCGGATGAAACCCAAAAGAGGGTTAAATATTCTATCTAATATTCTAATATCCTAATTATCCTATATATTTACTTTACGAAAGATTGTGCTACTGGACCCCAGATCATCTTAAAAAGGAGCTAGGGAAGCATTGTCTGGAAATAAAGAAAACCTATTATGGCTTGACCAGACGGGATATCTGTAATCTTTCATTTCAGAGAGCCAGGAGAAATAACATTTCAAATTCCTACGTATTACTTAAAAAAACTGCAGGAAAGTGCTGGCTAAAATATTCTAGATTAAAGTTTTAGGACGTCTTAATCCTACGAAAGCCTACAGGAACTTCGTTTTCATACAGGGCTTTAATAAGAAAACCGTTGGCTAGTTTTTTGATCTGTTAGAAAAAAAAACAGAAGAAAAAACTTTTCAGCCAATCAAATATGTAACGTCGACGAAAGTGGTCTTGTATAGTTTAATAAAATTGATCTGAGGTTTTTTTCCCAAAGAAAAAAGAGGCAAATAGGAGCGCTGACGTCTACAAAGCGAGGGTCTCTGATCACTTGCGTTTTGTGAATGAGCGCAAGTGGAAATTATGTGCCCTCTTTTCTTATATTTTCTCGCAACAATTTCAACGAATTGTTAAAAAAGGAAGCTCCACTCTTTCTAAAATGAGGAAAATCGATAATTTTTAATTCAAAATAATGGCCCAATATTTCATTATGACATCAGTGACCTGCTTACTTGAAAATCCAAGCTGGCGAAAGGGTAGTTAATGGATTTTGACAAACGGGTATCTTTTACCGGGATTTTCTAGTGGAAGCACACAAGAATCAAGAAGCACACAATGGAAATGAAAGCCAGACAAATCCGCCTCGTGACCAGGAAGATGCCGATGAAGGGAGTAATGGACAACAAGTTTTATCACAACACATACTTTCCATTCCTAATCTTTAAAAAAGACACGGCACAGGATCGGAAACAGCCAAAATTTTGACTACAGCACCAAACAAAAATGAACTGGAAGTAGTACAAATTGAATGTTGTGGCAGCAAGTTCCGGTTGTTTTAGGAAAAAAGCGACAATTGAACTTGTAGAAGACGGCACATCTTCAGATGATTTAAATGAATGCATCCCACTCCTCGATGACTCGACTGATGAGGAAGACTCCCTGAATATGGACAGTAACCCACAAGATGATGCAGAATGTCTTTTTTGTTCAGGACGTTTTACGGCTGATCTAAGAGAAGAAACGTGGATACAGTGCCTAATGCCTACACTCCACTATCGGGGATGATGGCTGATCATGTGATCGTCTATAACTGGCACAATCATCCTGTCGAATACCAAGAATCAAGCGATTCCCTTTGATCCGTCCCAGAAAAACCTGCAAGGGTTGTAGGGCGGGTATAGCCGAGTATGCCCTCTACACAGTCATGCTCGCTCTTACTTGTCTGTAATCGCCGATTATGAAGAGGGTCATAAGATGCGAGTTCTGGGCACACAAGTTATGCGCTGAGGCAGAACACAATTGCTATATTTGCGATTTTTGTAGTTAGAAGAATATTTCATAGTATTTCATATTACCTCATATAGGTATTTCATATTACAGGACCATTTCTTCGGTAAACAAAAATGTATTTTTTTTTAATTACACAAAATATTTTTTTATGTATATATTTTTCTTTAAGTTTGTAACAATAGTTAGATATAATAAACCTTTTGGACTTTACCATTTTTTTTTATTTATATTTATTTCAATCCTTATAATATGAAAAAGAACTGAAATAGCTGAAAACTGAAAAGATAGGGAAAAAGCATAAAAATATCCCTAAAAATGAAAGCGTCTAAAGTTATTTTTGTTAATTTATTGCTTAATGATTGTAAAACAGATTCAGATATATTCAATAAATTCATATTTCAAATTTTAAAAGCACTAAATTGAAGAGAAAGAAGAGAAGAGAAAATACAATTTCCTACTACCCTTTAAATCCGATTTAGCTTTTTTTAATTTACCGGGGCTTTGCTTAAAAATATCAAGAAATTTAAAAAGCTCCATTTAAAATATTTAATGTTCAAGTTTTGAGAAAATAAATTTCAAACCGATTTCTTTAAAAATTAGCCGTATATGATGTGCCAAAGACGAAGGATTTAAAAGTGAAGCAATTTGCACCGTCTCGATTTTACTACTATAAAAACCAAACTTATAACATCAAATTTATAAAAGTCGCAATATCTCTGGATCTGGTCAACGAAAATTGATGTTTTTTTTATTTGGGGTACTTTGTTGATTAAAGTATAAAAATATATTTAGTTAATTTTTGAATTGTTTATTGAACCCAGTAATTTTTTTAAACAATTTAAAATAAATATTTATTTTGCAAAATTTTACTTTTCTCTTATTATTGTTAGTGGAAAAGATTATGAAATGTTAGCTAACTTAAATATCGTTTTTAAAATGTTAATCAACTGCTATTTATTCGTGGTGTTTTCCATTTTATACATTTTTTTTAATACTAAATTCACTAAATTCACTACCGCTATCATTATGTAAATCTATAATCACTGAATTAATTTCACTAATTTTATTTTCCCGGATCCACCTTTCTTCTACTAATTTTTCACATTTATTTACAGTTTTGGCCCATATTTCTGGAGTTGCAGTTTTAAGAGCTTCTTGCCATTTGTCAACTATATAAACTGTTCGTTTTTCATTACGTTTCGAAATTTTCAGTAACTCTGATTTGAAGGCGTATTCCGGAAAATTGATATTATTTTTAACTAATCAATTTTTTTGGCTCGGTACGTTCCACGACTGTTTTGGTTGTTTCTTTAAAATCTCCGAATTGTAAGGTGCATTATCTAAAACTATAACTGATGGTTTACTCAGGCTAGGTAACAGTTTCTCCTCAAGCTATTTAACAAATATATTTGCTTTCATGTTTTCATGGTAATCAGCAGATTTTGATTTTAAAGAAAAAATCAAATTTGCGTTGTCTATAAAGCCTTCTTTCCCTCCTGCATGAAGAATGATGCTTTTGCCTTCGCTATTTGTGTGTTTTATTGATTTTATGCTGTCGTCTTGCCAAATTCTTTTAATTCCACCCTTTGCAAATATCCATGTCTCATCTAAGTATAAGAATGTTGCATTTCAGATTTAAGTGTAGTATATTCTCTCAAAAATTTAATTCTTTTGTGAACCACATTACTCCGTTTGCAATAAAGTAACCTATTATTTTCTTTTTTGAATTTAAATCCTAAATCTCTCAACACTTTCCAAAGGCTAGTGCTCTTAATTTCAGAATTAGTTAATTTTGATTGTTTCCACGCATTCGATACAAAATATTGCGAATTTCAAATTTTTCTCCATCAGGTAAGTCAATGCTCCTAGAATAGTTACGAGTTGTTTTCTGGTCTTCGTGATACTTAGTCACAGTACGATCATCATGAGAATCTCTGACAGTCTTCATTACAGTTTTTAGCTTTCACTTATCCCGAGTGCGTCATAAACGCGTTGATTTATACATAATAATGACTTTGAAGGTCCACCATTGTCTCGTTTCCATGGTAAAGTATTTATGCACATTTGCAATTAATTCATTAATATCCAACTTACGTCTAGACATGATGGTCACTTGAAACTATAGGTTTGAATTACAATATGCTGAGTTTAGATTAACACGACAGGTACTGTGGGAGGTAAAATATAACATAACCGCTTACAAAGATCCTAAACACATTAAGCAAATTAGCCTAATGATCGTTAAGAATGCCGATTGTAATATAATTATGTTTGATAAAAAGGTATACTTTTTCCATTGTCAATTTGCCAAGCGTCGGCTTTTGAGGTTCTTTGATGTCGATGCCGACCATTGGCGTGGAAATTAAGAAAAGGGATCAGTTATCAAACGCATATTTCAAGAAAAATCATATAATTTTTATTAATTTTTACATAATTATATTCAGGAAAATTTCTCAATTTTTGGGCAGAAATTGTTTAAACAATTTTTTAAACAAATTCAAAATATCACCTTTTGTGCTCCAAGAAATATTTTTTAGGTTTTTGGGTGACTCTAAATAAGATCTATGTCATTTTTCTCAAAAGTTAATAGTTTTGGAGATATAAGCGATTTAAAATCCGAAAAATGCGATACCTAATATGCATTTTCGAGGCTTGAAAAATATGTAAATGAGTATTTTTGAGATTCAAGAGTATCTAAACTAAAGTATCAACATTGATTTTGGTGAGAAATCGGAGCAATATTTTCCGTAGCAGAAAAAGGTGATCTTTTGAATTTGAATTGTTTCCGGCAAAAATGTCCGGCACCCTTCAACCTTCGATTTGTTTAAACGGGGCATTTTTGAATAGGACTCTTCAAAGGACAGAATCAGTTTTTTTTCAAATGGGAGCGGGCTCACAACACCGAATAAATAACAAATTAATTCTTTCAAATTAAAGCTTGTTAATTTTAGTGATTTATAAGAATATTGGACTTATTATTTAGTTTTTACATAAACCATAATATTTTTTTACAATTATCTGTAAATAATGGCTCATTCTGTCAGAAAATTTTAAAACATTGTCTATCCAGCAATTAAGATAGTCAACTGAAATTTAATTTTTAAACACGGCCTACTGTTAATGCACAAACAGGGTGAATCTTCAATATTTTGCTTCGAGTTAGAGATATCTGAAAAAGTTATTTGGAAAAGATGTTCCAAATATTATTTTAACCCCACATAACAAAGTTTTATGTCAAAATTCGCACTTTTACTTTTTTCATTAATTGAAGAGCTTATTTCCAGTGTCTTAAATCCAAAATTTCGATTTTTTAAATTTTCTTTTTTTAAACTTTATAGATTTCTTCAAGTCTAGAATAAAGTTATATGTACCAAAACAACTTCTTATTTACCATTTAAAAGTGCATATGAAAATTGTAAAATTGTATAATTTGTATGTTAAATTTGTATGAAAATCTGTAATTTCATGGATTTCATTATATGGATGTAAGACACTTTGGAAATAAGCTCTTCAATTGTAGTCAGGATTCTAAAACGGACAGTTGGCTGTCCCGAGATGCATCTTTAGACAGCCAATTGTAGATTTAGGATCGAGATTACAAATAATACTGAAAAACTAAAATTGCGAATTTTGTCATGAAATTTGGTATGTGCGTTTACAATAAGTGGAACAACTTTTCCAAATAAGTTTTTCCGATTTCTCTAACGCGAAGCAAAATATCGAAAATTTACCCTGTTTGTGGATTCGCAGTAAGCCGCGTTTAAAATTTAAATTTCAGATGACTATCTTAAAAAAATGTGCACTAACAACATGTATGACTGTGCAAAATGTCAAATCTGTATGTATTTTAGTAGCTGATATATAGAGTTGTCTTCATCTTAAATGCGACACACTGTATAATAATGAATACTAGTGTTCAAGATGCATCGCGATAGCTGTAAAGAAATTAATTAGAAGGACTGAAAAGAATCGTCAGTGTGCCTGTAAAATTGTAAACTGTTCGCTGAATAACGTCTTTTGCAGCAGTGTCAATCCTACCCAATTTTTTATTTGGTCGCTTTCGTTTTAAGGAATGATCTGTAACTGTGCCTAATTTAATAATTGTATATATCGTCTTATACCCGATTTTTTTAATACATGAATTCTCGAAACAATTGCATTATCAGCCATCCCAATATTTTCTTTTTTCAAACACTCATACATATTTAAAACTATTCTTTGGGATTGTACGTGCAAATCTTTATTTTTTAATTCAGAGCTGTCATTAACATAATTGTCATTATTTATTGATAACACAGAAGTTGATGCATCTTAAAAAATGCCATCCTAGAAAAATATAATATTACTTATAACTTATATTACCTATACCTTATAAGCCTACGCCTCTGCAATAGGAAATATTTTAGGGTATCGCATAGCAGACAACAGGTGTTCATTAGAATTTATTGGTTTGCGCTTCGCGCTGTTGCCATAATGCATGAGTTTAAAATTAGTGAATATAACCTTAATACCATTATTAATATATCTGCAATTTTTCATGTTTCCAGGTAAGGTATAAAATCAATGAAATTTGGAAAAAAATAATACAATTCTTGAAACCGTTTTTGAGAACTTGGATTCTTAAAAGTTGTCTGATTTCTTAAAAGTCGATCATTATATCTATAAAAGTATTACCGCTAAATTCACCAACAGGGCAACGTCGAACGTTCAAATTCTCTCCAGACTACAATGTTGCCAATATTCGAAAATTACTTAGAATATAAGTAATATATACAAAGTTCACGGTTGCTTTAATTCATTAGTGAAGAGTCCATGGAAATATTAGCACCTAGTTAATTAATTTATATATATATTTTTGAGAATAAGTTCATATTATTTTTTAAGAGTGTCGTTCGTTGACTAGCAATTGAATAATAACGAATAGAAAATAGAGAATATTTTTTAAATATAACCTTAGGAATTTTAGGAAATATGTCTGACAACCTTGATTTGAAAGGCGGTCTCTTTGATACCAGAATAAGACATGTTTATGTTGGAAAATTATTAGTGGATGTACTATAACAAATGGTTGGAAACCGTACATAAACAAATTAAAATGTTTCCTACAATTTTATTTTTAGTATAAGTATTTTCATTTGAAAATAAAAAGCTAAATATAGTTAACTTTAATCCGCAATCGCAGACATCTCAAAAACGATACACTCTAACAGTCATATGGTCAATTTAACCACCACAATTTAAATTGACAAAATGTTCTAGTTTACTCCGAAGTATTTTTTAATAAAAATTAAAAGTGATATTTTAGTACTTTGTATATCTACTTTAAATATAAATTATCCTTAGCACGGTAGTATTTGTTTTAGAAAAAATTATTAAACAAGTGGGTGAAAGAAATTTACATTATATAACATTATGCAAGAATACTATTTAAAAAAAATGTAACAAAATATACAAAACTATGAACAACGGGTGAATAACACATATATTTATTTCATACCTAAAATTTAGCAAAGTATTAAACATTGTGGAGAACACCAGTGCAGTTTACCGTGTCTTTTAATACAACGAAAGGTTTTCTGCGAATTCCGTTAATCGTTTAGAGGTGTAAGTTGGTTGAATGTACTGTACTTCCTCTACATAATAATTAAATTAATATTTCTTGATTTTTAAAATTATATAGACACACATGATCGAATAAATGGGTTGACCCTGAGTCCGTCCCTGACGTCATCGGCGTTCGGGATATATATGGGATAACGGGGACTTTCAGGGCTATTTATTTGCAACTTTTAAATTAGCCCATTTTTTAACCGTAACGAGAAAATAGTTTTTATAGATGACTGCTCAAGCCAGCGCCAGTGGCTCGAGCTTGAAAACGACTCTAAGTGCCATGAAGCGTGGGAGGGCTTTCGCGAAAAGACGGGAAGCTTAGCGTTTTAAGATAGTTTGAGGAGACTAGGAATTTCATTAAGGAATATAAAGCTTCACAGAGCGATTTAAAAATCTAAATAAAGCGTTGAGAATTCAAATAAAAGAAAAATGTCTTGAAATGTGTATGAAAGAGGACTTAACTATGTACTTGAAAAGGTCAGTAGTGCTATGTGCGAATAATTTTGGCTTCACGATGTGCTTAAAGTGCTTATTGCTAGTAAATACTGCTCGCTGTCTGTTTAATTAATTAGTTTTTACATTTTTAGAAGTGAAAATTAGCCATTTGGAGTAAACGTTTCTATTTCATATCGAAAATTGTCTACAAAAATTTCTAGTACACAACATTTCTCGGGAGCGATCTCGATGAAAATTAATCGTATAATCTGCAAATGTGTAAATTAGTGACTTAGCATACAAAAACAATTAAAAATAGTGACACACTATGTATAATGATCAGCTTTATGATATCTTTATGATAGTGACATTAAGAATCTTCTATATTTTTAATTTCTTCTTTTTCGCCAAAGGAGTTTTTCTATATGGAATAAAAAACTCTCGTAACACTGTTCCTTCCTCTTTAGTTATGAATATCGTATAACTGGCCTATTAGGGTCAGAATGAACAGGGTAGAACAAGGTAAATCGTTTATTTTCTGCAGGATGGTGTACTGGCCCTCTCAGTGTCGTTGAAGTTTTGGACAAAGCCCTTTCTTACATTTGGGGTTGTATTACTATACTGGGTCACCTTTTTCAAAAGTTATCCTGGCAGCATGCATGTCGAGCCTGGTCTTGGCTTTATCACTTTGAATCTTCAAATTTTACGTTTAGTTTTCGTTTTTGTTTTTCAAATTTTTGATGTACATCAGGGATGAGAGTTCTTGTTTGCAGGGAGGCAATCATCAAAAATAAGATCTTAATGATGTTTCATTTCTATTCCGGTGATAATCATTAATGGAGAATAACTGCTATTGTTATGTTCGGAACTTCTATAGGCTAATAGAAATAAAACAACTTAAGTATCCAAATCTTTTCGATTGTTATCGAAGAACGTTGGAAGGTACTGACAAACAAACAAATCTGATTGCTGATGGAGAGGCATAGTGCGAGTTGTCTTAATACCCAAGATTTTCATTAATTCTTTCCAATATTTTTGATTCAAAATTTTTTCTCTATTAAGTACTTATTTTCTCTCTCTGTTATTGGAAGCGGGCAGAGAATTTCCACTGCAAGTCATTCAAAACACTCTTAGGAAAGATATATGGGTCATGTGACCACGACTTCTGGCTAAAGTACCTTTTCTACCATTACATGAATCTTATTTCTTGAACCAATCTTCTACATCTCGGCGACAAATGATCTAATAAAATCGGTCTCGAACTTTGGCAATTTTTATTTTAGCTCCAAAATGTCCTCTAGAAAGGCTGCTATGAAGTTCTTGAAACACACTGCAATAAAGGAGGAAGGAAAGTTATGAAACTTAGATTTCTTAGTTGATAAATGCTTATTAGAAGCAATTATCGTTGAACCAAACAACACAACTTCAGATTCAGATGATGATGATAAGCACGATGTGATATAATAACTGAACTGTGATATGTATTTATTTATACCTAATTAAGATAACAGCATTTTTTTAAAGGACTATCTTGGCTACTAATAAGTAGAAGCCTTAGTTGTAGGACCTTCTTTTTTAAGTTCTGTTTTTTAACCATTTAATTTAAACTAAACGCTATGGAGTTATTATTTGTATATTAAACTAAATAATTATAAGCTTTGGAGTGCTATTTATTATTAAATCATTTTATGTACAGCTCTCCGATTGTAACATGGCTTTTAGGGCTAATAGTTTCTGCGTCAAATGTACAAGCATTCTAGTGAACGCGTAACTTGAGAGAGGAGCTTATTATCGACCACGTTAGGTTAGGTTAGATGTATATAAATGCAATTATAGTTATTGCAATTGCAAGTTATTATAGCACTGTTAAAAATAGGCAGCAAATATTAATTCACTTAGTAGTAATTAATTGTTGAACAAAAATTTTATTTCATTCGCAACAATACAGCAACACAAGAATACGCTGTTTATGACGTATATGCATGTTTTTTATATTAAATAAAAGCAAATTTTTTTCTGAATATGATGATATAAGGTTGCCTGAGAGAAAATTGTCGCAAATTCGGGTTGCCAGCTGTTAAAAACACGAGGTATAAAAGTTAAAGTAAAATAGAGTTAGCGAACAACGACACTGGTTTGACAAGTGATAATATGTACATATATAATTACATATCTATCGATTCATGCTTAAAAAACTCACACAACTGACACTACAAACCAGTAGCGTTGCGCGGTAGCTGTCATTTACTTTATCTTTAATACATCGCATTTTTAACAGCTGAAAACTCTAAGTTGCGACCATTTTTTTGAAGCAACCTTATATTGTGTTACTGAGACATGGTGTAATGAGTTAAGTGTAAATAGTATTAATTTTGAGAATTACTGTCAAGCTGCTTCATATAATAGACTTGAAAAAATCCACGGTGGTGTCCTAATGTTTGTCAGAGAGTCAATGTCATTTAAAGTACCAAAGTATATAAATAGTTTAGCAGAAGAAGTTAATTTCGAGTGTTGTTGTATAACCTTCAATTTAAATGCAAGTACGTACTGTTTGATAAACATATATAGAGCACCCAGTGGTGATGTAGAGATTTTCATGAACAAATTATTTTTAGCGTTAAACTATTGTTATGATCATTTTAAATATGTTATTGTAAGTGGTGATTTTAATATTAATTACCTGAGTGTGTCTCGGGAAAAGTCTTTACTGAATGACATTATTGAAAGTTTTAATTTAATATGCCAAAACTTAGAACCTACTAGAATTTTCACAAATAAAAATGGCAGAACAACAAAATCTAAAATTGACTGTTTTCTTACAAATTATTCCCTACCATATGAGGAAACAGTTAGAGATTTTCATCTTGGAGATCATAGTGGATTGGAACTTATAATACCAAATATAAATTCAATAGCAAATCACCACACAAATGACATAACGAATACTATAACATTTAGAAATTTGTCTGAACCAAGTATATCAACATTGCAAACAAGGTTGAATCATGAGGATTTTAAGGTTGTTTATGAAAATCTCGACAATATTGACTTTGCTTATACTGTTTTTGTAAATATTATATTGTATCATATTGATATATGTTGTCCTATGGTTGTAAAAAAATTAAGTCAAAATAATACTAACAACTGGATTTCTAACGAAATCTTAAAGATGGGAGTTGATTTAAAAAACCTTTTCTGGTTGACAAAAAATTCGACAGACCCTGATGTAAAATTAAAATATAAAGAAGACAAAAAGAAGTATACTGATAAAATTCAAGAAGCAAAAAAGCATTGTTTCCAGAATACTTTTCACAACAAAAATAACCATCAAAAGCAAAAATTTATTTGGAAAACAGTTAATACCAAAACTGGAAAAAAAGGACAGTATAAAAACATAGAAAAAATCGAACACTTAGGAAGTTTCATAAACGATAAAAAAGAGATGGCAAATGCTTTCGGCGTATTCTTTTCATCATTTTCAAAAAATGCATTAAATGCCAAATATGGAAATTCACAATTTAAAAACTATACGACCTTAAATGTTGACCAAACATTCTTCTTCTATCCTATTGACTATAGCGATGTTGCCGAAGTCATTTCATCCTTAAAAAATGTAAATTCAGTGGGTATTGATTGCATTTCCACAAAGCTAGTTAAACATATGAGCGTGTACATTATTCAACCGTTAACTGATTTAATAAATAAATCTGTAGAGATGGGTATTTTTCCCACTGATTTGAAAATTGGTATCGTTTCCCCAATGTTTAAAAAAGGAAACAAAACTATGTTAGAAAATTATAGACCAATTACCGTACCCACTGTCTTGTGTAAGGTTATTGAAAAATGCATTCATAAAAGGATGTTGTCATTTATTGGTAAGTATAACATAATAAGTTCATATCAAAATGGGTTTCTTTCAGGTAAATCAACCGAGAGTGCATCAACAACACTTTTTAAATTCATTTATAGTTCATTAGATCAAAAGAAATGTGTTGGAGCCCTCTTTTTTGATTTAACTAAAGCTTTTGACTCTATAAATTTAAATGTAGCAATTTGTAAACTAAACGGACTTGGATTTCGGGGTAATTTTTTAAAATGGTTACAATCCTATCTAGAATATCGACAGATGTATGTCAAAGTCGGTCATTATCAATCAGATTTGTATGACGTTGATCTTGGCGTTCCACAAGGATCAATACTGGGTCCTTTGTTATTTCTTTGTTATATCAATGATATGCCTAAATATATGAGTACGGAAAATATTTTTTTGTATGCTGATGACACGACTTTGGTGGCATCTGCAGAAAATGCTGAGGAATTGAGGTTAAAACTCAATACCTTAGCCCATGAGTTTACGTCTTGGTGCGAAAAAAACTCCTTAATAGTAAATTCGAGTAAAACAGTATGTATGCAGTATGTACAACGGAACAGATACTTAATGTTTATTACGCTATCATCTATTCACATTTGTCATATAATATTGTTCTATGGGGCAGTGCAACAAATGTCTCGAAAGTTTTTATAGCCCAAAAGCGCATAATTCGCTTGATTTTTAATTTACCATATAGACATACGTGTAGAGAGCATTTTAGAAAATATCAAATACTCACTGTTCCCTCAATTTTTATATACAGAAGTATTCTGTATACAAAAGCTAATATCAATAGATTGAAATCAAATTCAGATGTACACAATTATCGTACCAGAAAAAAAGATTTCTTTAGGACTCCTAAACATTACACTTCTATGTTTGAAAAAAACCCTGATTATAGCGGCGTAAGGTTTTTTAATCAGCTCCCATCCAAATTAAAAAGTGAAGCAGATAATGATAGGGCATTTAAGAATAAATTGAAGACTTATCTCATCGAGTCATGTTTTTATAGTGTCTCGGAATTTATGTCTTAGATATGTTGTATGTTGTTTCTATATTTATGTGTATGTTTATATTGTATAGGTAGTCTTTAACGTTTCTTTTTACTTTGACATGTCCTATTTTATGTAAATAATCTGCAAGGATGAATAAAGTTTTATTATTTATTATTATTATTATCAAATTAAGAAAAAAAATTAGCTTTAATTTGATATGAAATTAATGTTACTAAATTAATTACTATTAATTAAATTAGAAATAAAGACACATTTCTAATGAAGAAATGCTTATGACTCGCGTTAATTTTTTGAACGGCCCTCTAGTGTTTAGGACACATATTAAATTTATAAGGAGGTGCTGTGCTATCATGCTTAAGAAGAGAGAATATTACTAAATTTTTGATAGAATTTTTATACCTCAATATACAACCCAACACACACAAATATATTTTTTTGTGACAATACATAAAATCGCGCAATTTAGGTTTAAATCTTGTATTCCTAACATATTCTGCCAAAACTATTTCTAAAACCACACTATGAGGCTCCAATTTCCTACTCACGTTTTGGTAAAAGCTCTTGGGAACTATTTTTAGAAACAGCCTTCGGTTGTAAATTTATATAGTGCATTTTACCTCATAACCTACGTTCAATTATATTATGTTGGCAACAAATCTTTTAATTAAGTTTAAAATCGAAATTTAATCTAAATCCCGAATTGCATCCTTATTGTTTCACTGCAAACTTTAATTCAAAGTTATACTTCATACAAAGCAGTATATTAGATTCGGCGATTCCAGTGGTGTTCCCGTATACGTTCCCAGTTTAATAAAGGCGCAGGTGTAGACATTAGCCACATTGGTCGATAATCGAAAATACATGACTTGCATTTATGCCGGAATTGCTATTTATGTTCACTAAACCGATTACACTCTGTAAGGTTAACTACTTACTTTGCACGAGACAATACCGAAAACGGACGTTATCCGATGGAAATCTGCTTTAAATAAAGGATTTCCGCTATTTTGAGAGAATCGCCAGGGATTAGAGGAAACTGCGGCTGTATAGGAAATACCCGTGTTGCATAACGTTGATAATAGTCAACTTGCATCTAACACTAGCATCTGTATATCATTATATTTCATTAAATGAGAACTGCAAGCGATGCTTCCAGACAAAATCGTCTTTTTTTAAGTGTATTTATACACAGTAGTTGAAAGAAGAAAGAGTTTAATTTTTATATTAATTTATTATAAACATCCTACCTCCTAAGTGCCTTCTCTGTTGAGGTTGGCGATCAATATGGCAAATCTCTCTGTATTCTGGGCTTGATGAATTAATTCATTTCCTTTTGTGTGGGTCCAATCTCTGATGTTTCGTAGCCAAGATTTTTTCTTTCGTCCTATGCCCCTTTTACCTTTAATCTTGCCTTCTAATATTACCTGGAGCTGCTCTCAGTACTTCTTTATTCGTAGTTCTGCTGGTCCAGCTTATTTTTAGCATTCGGCGGTACATCCACATTTCAAATGAATTTAATTTGTTGACGTCATACTGTTTTAATGTCCAGGTTTACTTTAGTGTTCTCAATCTTATTGACACTGATAGCTTGGGGTTACAGAGCATTTTACGCATATTCATGAAACCCGATCTTGCTAATGCGTCTTCTAATTTCTTTTGAGTGGTCTAGTTGACTATTTAGTTCTCTGCCCAGGTATATGAAGCTTTGGGAACTCTGAAGGGTGATACCATTTATTTGTATGTTAGGTGTAACTTGTTCATGGGGGTTTTTATGGAATACCAGAATTTTGGTTTTGGAAAAGTTAATGTCCAAGCCCAGCCTGTGACTATCTTCTGATACTTCTGATATTATGTTCATCAATATTTTTAGTTGATCTTCTGTTTCTGCTAATACTACGGTATCATCGGCATATCTTATATTGTTAATGATGATTCCATTGGCTCTAGCACCTTCAGGGTGATTTTTATCTATTCGGCATATACATTAAACAATAGGGGGGATAAAATGCACCCTTCACGCACTCCTCGTTCTATGTTGATGTACTTGGTATTTCTGTTCTCTGTTCGAATGCATCCTGTGTGGTTCCAGTATGTATTACTTATGATAGCTATGTCGTGTCCATCCAACCCTACTTCTTTTAGCACCTCGATCAATTTTCCGTGTTTTATGCGGTCAAAGACCTTTCTATAATCGACAAAACACACATACAGCCGTTTTTGAACCTCAAGATACCTTTTTGCCATCAGCGTCAATCTCATAATTGCTTCTCTAGTACCTGTACCCTTTCTAAAGCCATATTGAGAACGACTTACGTATTCTTCACACTTATTTTGAATTCGGTTATAAATTATTCGCATAAAAATCTTAGCATTAGGGATACAGTTCGATGGTATTCACATTTCCTTGCTTTTTGTTTTTTAGGAAGAGCTATTATAAACATACGTTTATAGTTTTAACAACTGCTTGTAGATTTAAAAGGGATCTTTTGGCCTTGTAGTCCTGTAACCTGAAAGATTTTTTTAGGTATTACCTATATCCATAAGTTATTTCTTTCAAATATGACTCTATTAGCTGGGCATAGTGGCTGTAAAGATATCTTTTGAGTTTTAATAACAATCCTTTGTGCCACACTTTATTTAATGATTTCGCTATGACTAGAAAAATAGCTGGATATTTTCTTCTGAAGATCTCTGTAAAAATATTTGTTATGCAATGTATTTGGACTATTGTTGAGTGTTTATTACGAAATCCAAATTAATGGGAAGAAATAATTTCTTTGTGGTCAAGTATACGTTGTATTAGAACTTATAGGTTGTTATAGAGAACTTTTCAAAGATGAAAGAGATAAAATGCATCAGATACTAGAATTAGATCCTTTAGAGAGACTGAAGATAACGATAGATGAGATTAAATATTCCATTAAGATAAAGACGAGGTTGAGAGATTTTATGGAGAACTTCAGGAAGTATGTGATAAAATCCAAAGACACGATGCTATTATAACATTAGGCGACTTTAATGCTAAGCTGGGAAAAGAAAAAACTTTCGAGAGAAAGATGCAGGACGAGATGGTTGAATGACGTGGAAGATAACCTGAACACCATGAATATAAGACAATGAAGGAGAAGGGCCCAACCAGACAGGCAAAGACCCATTCAGGGTTATGATGCCAAAAGAAGAAGAACATATTATTAAGACAGCTGAATTAAACGATATACCTGTAGAGCTTTTAAAATTAGTGGAAGAGAATAATTTGGAAGCATTGGCAGATTGGTTCAACATGGTGTATGTTAAGAAAATAATATAAGAGTGGCTAAAGTCAGAATTTATAATATTTATAGTACTCTCACTATCGAACACAGCCTCATAAGTCACACTTTCAAAGTATTGCTTAAAGTAATACATAAGAGAATATAAAAAAAGTTAGAGAAGGATATTAGTGAGAAAAGAAAAAAGAGCAACTTGAAGTAATACTAAGCGATAGAAAGAGAAAAAAAGATGTATGAAAAGATACGAAGAATGTAAAGGACATCATAGAAAAGAAGAATTATACTAGAGAACGTAGGATAACTCAAAAAAGAAGAAAAGCTGGTCGTCTGGTAAGAAGATCACAAGTTGATGAAGAAAATGTAAAATTAAAAACAAGAGCTGACTAGAAGAATCAATGACGACCATCTACTAGTTCCATTGAATGTTATTTAATGATAACCACAAGGAACACGATAACATGCGCCGAAAATTGAAAATTTAAACCGTTTGTAGGAGACCTAGGTCCGAAAACGGACAAAAATGGATAATAAATAAATTTTTAAGAATCAAGATCTAGGGACTTGACTTATGATTTATCTCTACGGCTTCATATTGACTTTTTGAAATAAAAGTCTGTAGTAACGAACCCGTATTCTTAGTATTAATATTATTTTGTTCTCCAAAGTTTTTTCAAATTGCTGTCCTACTTCTCAGACTATAACTACCAAAGTTCCGAAGAATCCATTGCTTTAATTATGTCCACAAATTTAATTTCAAGTCATTAGTAAACTCTTCCGGAATATAAATTGCCAGGAAAATTCCAATCGTAACGTTTCTATTACAAAAACAGAAACATGGACTTTTTAATCAATTCCTCAATTGTGTAGTTAATGAAATCGTTGCAGTTGTGTCTGGGTTCTGTAATCAAAAGTGTCATGCTCTAGAAAATTGTATTTCGTTCCCAGATTGAATCGATACCAGAAGAATAACTTTTGTAATTGTTATTTTCTGTTACTTGACATATGTAGGTTTCTGAGACTTATGCTATATATATATATATATATATATATATATATATATATATATATATATATACATATATATAAAACGTTCAATAACTCCTACTGACAACGAAAATTCAAAACGATTTTGGACGATATTGGAAATAAGTAATCATTTTTAATAGTTAGTATTTCTAATTGGATAAACAAGGAAAATAGTTAGTTAACAAATTGAGTAACCAAATGTAACCACCTTCTGATAATTTTTGAAGTATTTAACCTGTGACTATAGATCATAAGACAGTGGCTCTTTTTAAACACATATATTAGAATCAAATGGCATCGATGAAATTAGACTACCCTTGACAACAGAAATGTAAATAAAAAAAGCATTCCATCAAGGCTGTTCTTTTTTCTCCGCTATGAATTAATATATAGTCTAAAAATATCATCTTAAATTCACTTGAAAATCTTAAAAAAGAAATAAAAATTAGCGGAGAATATGTAAACTACTATAGATACGTGGAAGACACCATCATTAATGCGGATAATGATGTAGGTTTGTAAAGATTTCTGAATGTCATAACCAGGGATGAAGATACTTTCCGCTGAAAATAAACAAAAGATAATGGCTGTTATACGTACTTAAAATGCCAACATTAAAATGTGTATCTGTAACAAACAGATACAACCCATACACAGATTCCAGTATCTTGGTTAGTAATTCGGGTAGGGATCTATGTCGGAGTACCACCCGGCTGCAAGTCTATACCTCTTGCCGGACCATAGGTCGAGCAGACACCATCGTATTCTAGTCTTAGTTGCAGATTTATTTAAAATTCTAAACAACTACATTTTTTAAAATTTTTCTCTACACGTCAGGATGCACCACTTCCACTAGAGCATTTCGCTTTAGCGGATACGAATTTAAAATATGTAGTCCAGGGAAATAAAATTTCTCTCGTGGCACTTTGAGTAGTATGGACCGTCTATAGCAAGAACTTACATGTTTCCTACAGTCGATTTTTTGGACTTAATTATTTACAAATTAAGATGAAAAAAACTATTAATTTTAGTTACTGTTAAATAAACACGTATCAGCAAAAAGTAAAGCATCTAAAACAAGTTTGAGAATAAGAAACTTTGTAAGCCATATAAAAAACTTTAAATCGGCGTTCTTTAAATGTTTCTATTCCTATTTGTTGCTAAAAATGTTGCAAAATAAGTAAGAAATTTTGGTGTTTTATAAATGTTGATAGAAACATTTGATAAAGTTGATAGAAACATTTATAAAACATCATTCTTAAGATTTCTGTATGATTTATAAGTTTCTTATTCTCATATTTGTTTCAAATGCGTCACTTTTTGCTTATAGGCGAAAAAAGCGATAATTTACCGTTTTTGACCTTAATTTGTTAATAATTAATTAAAGGTAGTATGGTAAGAGGTACGGATATCTATAAATTGTTATAGAGGTTCATACTATTCAAAACAACTGTCGTTGGCCTGGAGGAGTCAATATATCAAATAGATTACTTTTTGCTTATTTCCCTAAATTATTGACTTTACTACAAGTATGAGGAAGATAAGGATGCTGAAGATTTCTTGGACAAAGCACGTGATGTGCTGAGAACGGTAGGCACTGAGGGAGAACTCCTAAAGATTGTAAATAACAGAAAAACGAGTTACATTTACAGAGGAAAAAGTACAATTTCCTACGACTCATAATCGAATGAAAAATGGAAAGAAAAATTGGTCCAGCAAGAAAAAAATGCTCGTGGCTCAAGAATCTCAGAGACTAGCAGGCATAGACACCCATTCGTTATTAAAAACAGTATTTTCTGAACGAGAACCTGTGACTATGCATTCCGTTTTCTTTCGATACCTTTTTCAGCTGTCATTACAAGTAAATAGGCCTTTCAAAAATTTTTCAAACTATATCAAACATTTTTTCTTAATTTAAAACTATTTTTCTGGACAATTGATACGAGATAATATAGAAGACTAATATGTTTATAATTTATTTTCTCTCTGTAGTGGGAGAAAAGGAAGTTAAGAAAAAAATTGCAGCAATACAGAGCTCCACGCGACAAAACTAGACAAAAATAATGCTACACAAAAACTAAAAAGGGAGATACAGAATATAAAAAATTCAACAATTAATTCTTTAATTTAACATCTGACAGATCACAGATTATTTGTTATGGAAGGCAACAAAAAGAATGAAGAGACCAATTATTCATTCTCCTCCTATCAAGTTGGAAAACGGCAACTGGGCTAGAAGTAACGAACAGAAAGCAGAACAATTTGAAAATCATTTAGAAATCACGTCTAAACTCAACGACAATGATGGTGAAGAACTGATATGGAAAGAACCATTTCAAACCGAAGAAAGAATAACGTTGACATAATTTAGAGAAGTATAAACAGAGATAAAAAAGAATATAAATCCTAAGAAGGCTCTAGGATATGATCTCATAATAGGAGAACTATTAAAAAATCTATCAAGAGAAGCTATAGTTAAGCTGGGGAACCTAATAAATGCTGCTTTTAGATCAAAATACGTTCCCAGACTCTGGAAAGTAGCCGAAGTCATTATGATCGCCAAACCAGGTAGGTGACTCCTTATGTAGTGACATCCTATCGACCAATATCACTCATTCCGGTGATGTCAAAACTATTTGAAAAACTTCTATTGAAAAGATTAAAACCAATAATAGAAAGAAAAAATCTTATACCAAATCATCAATTTGGTTTCAGAAATAAATATTCCACTATAGTTCAAGTTCACAGAATAACGAATATAATAGAAAAAACATTAGAAGAAAAGAAAGTCTGCTCTACAATCTTCTAGGATCTAGGACGTAGCACAAGCGTTTGATAAAGTCGGACATGAGGGTTTAAACTATAAACTATGAACGTTCATGCCTAAACAGTATTCAGAAATCTTAGAATCATATATTTTGAATAGATATTTCAGAGTAAAACAAGAAGAAGTGGATGATACTAGCAATAGGAGACACTAGTGAAGAAGCGACTAATAAGTTGCAACTTAAATAAAATACATATCTGAACCAGAAAATGGCGAATAAAATTAAATGGGACTAAATCTGCACACATTAACTTTACAAATAAAAAAATAGAAAATTTCCCAGTTAGAATAAATGATACCCAACTTCCTTATGCATCAACAGCAAAATACTTGGGCATCACCTTAGACGCTAGGTTGCGTTGGAAAGTCCATGTCAAAAAGAAAAAACGTGAGCTTGATATTAGATATAAGAAATTGTATGGGCTGATTGGAAAAAAATTCAACATTATCCATTCATAATCAATTATCCATTTACAAACAAGTACTGAGGCCAGTATGGGTATATGGGTGCCAACTCTGGGGCTGTACCAAACTATTAATCTACATATTATCCAGAGATTTCATAACAAAGTACTAAGAAACATTGTTGATGCTCCTTGATCTGTAATAGCAACCTCCACCAGGACCTGGGTATGGAAACTGTGACCAAAGTAATCAAGAGAACAACAGCAAGTCACGGGCAGAGGCTGCATAGTCATGTGCATGTCGAGGCAATCCAGCTTCTTAACAACACTGAACTAAAGAAAAGACTCATAAGAACAAAACCATTTGAATTAGTGTAAATCTGTAACAGTTTAGTATAAAAAGCAGAGTATAGTACAGTGATTTTATTGCATAGTAGTTGTAGTGCATTAGTTGATAGAATAAATAAGAGTAAGACATATGGTAAGCCCTTAGACTTGAGTATTTGCTGTTTATTAAGTTAGGTCAGAAAATAACTGATAATTGGTCATTTTTGACCAGATAGCAGTATACAAACACCGTACAGGTATTGTAAAAAAACATATTAGACCTTCCTAGGATTTTAAATATTTCAAAACCAAAATTAACCGAAAGCGATTTAGTCGTTCTTGATATATTCTAAAAAAGTTATAAAAACATAAAATAAGGTGTGTTAAATGTCATTTTATGACATTATATAACTATATGGATCAAATGAACTAAAACTATAGAAGTGAAGTCGTTTTTTATAATCTTAGTATACTTAAATAAAAATAGAAACAGAACAAGTGATTTTAATAAACGGAACCTAATTAACAGCAGCTAGTTCGTTTAAAGTTTCAAAATTATTTTTCCGGTTTTAAAGAGTTGACAACTCCGTTGACACAATTTTCGTATACACACTTTTGCCAACTTTTACTCATTAAAATAGCATAATTAAAAAGCTCACAATTATAGTTTGTTAAAATTACACTAAAACAACCCTATCGCGATTCAAAATAATTGTAAATATAAAATAAACACAAACTCTATTTCACTAACAAAGTATACCACACACATCACAGCTAAACTGTAGATGTTTTACATAAACAATATTTATAATTTTGTAGTAAAACAAGAGACTCGCTAAATAATATTTAATGTAAATTGAAGAGAAGAATTTAAAGTGTTATTCGCTTGGATTCCTCATCATGAAAATTGGACAAACGAGGCTTACTAAGACAAACGTCAAGCTTATGTCATTTAAGTCAAGTATTATTGGGTACAGTTTAGTACAGTGTATTCTACTTCATTTTTTTCCTCTTTAAAAGCAAATTTGCTTGTTTATTGATGGATTAATACCTCTATATGTAAAAGGTTGTTACTCCATTTTTTGCGCGGTCGTCCGATACTTCTGCTACCGATTGGTGACTTATCTCTTGCTATTTTGGCGACATGGGTCTCCTCCATTCTGCTTATGTGGTTATTCTATTCTTTTTTTCTATTTTGTATCCATTCATTTATACATTGTATGTTACATTTTCTTCTAATGTCTTCACTTCTCTTTCTATCTCTCAGCGTATTTCCTGTAATACTTCTCAGTACTCTCATCTCTGCAGTTTCCAGTAGTTTTTGCATTGTGGCTATGTCGGGTCTTGTTTCCGATGCATATGTCATTATTGATCTTACATTGATTACTCTGTTTTAAACTGCCATATTGCAAAGAGTACTAGACACAAAATACCTCTCTCCACGCTTCTTACATAAATTCCTTACGACTTCAAATTGTGAAAATTAACCTTGAATCTCTTCCGGAGTTAATGCGTCTCAGAGAGGAAAAGCACAATACTTGCAATATTTTTTCTAAGAACCTCTTCTTAACCGGGATATTTGGGGCCTGAATGCAAACAAATCGTTGTTCGACGACAAAAAAATGTTGAAATATTATAATTAGAAATAACATGTACGAAATGGGGAATTTTAAATGTAAATAAAAAAAGTGCTAACACCTCTTTACTATGAGATAAACAAAATAGGCCTTTTATCGATTATTTTAACGTCGTTGCAAACAGACAAAACAGGGGCGTCTTTAGAAATTTTTAACATATCAATATTTCGTAGTTAAAAGAAAAATTTAAAACGCTACAATACTAATGTCATCAATTTCTATTTTACATCTGGTTGGTTCTTTACTGACTACTAATGTTTTAGTTTTCTGAGATGAGAATATCATATTAAATTCTGTTGCTTTTATGTTAAATCTGTGGACCAGTCTTTGCAGACTATCTTCATCTTGGGCTATCAAGATTGTGTCGTTTGCGTAACAGAGTATTTTTACTTCTTTGTTTCAAATTTTCTATCCTCTTCCTTTGTTACGCTTTTGATAATTTCACCCATGATCAAATTGAAGAGCAATGGACTCAATAAATCGCTTTGTCTTATTCCGCTGCCTATTTCTATAGGTTCTGTAAGTTTTCCATCTATTCTGACTTCCATTTTGTTGTTTTGGTAGATGTTTTCGATAATTTTTGTAATATTTAGTGAAATTTCTCTATTATACAGAAGATGTATTACATCTTTGAGTCTTACTCTGACCAACGATCTCTTTAGGTCAATCAGACACAGAAATGCTGGTCTATTATTCTAATGATTTCTTAGTAATTTGCTTTATAACGAATATTGTATCTGTACATGATCTTCCACTACGAAAACCCCGTTGTTCATCTACTAAACTTGTTCTCTGATTTATTAACACTTCTTGTAAAATTTTAGTTGTAAGTTTTAGCGTAGTATTGAACAAGTTTATACCTCTGCAGTTTATTTTTTCTGTCTTATTCTGGTTGTTTTTATCTCCTTTTTTAAATAGAAGGTATAATATATAACTTTATGTAATTTATTGGGAACTAATTTTTCGACGGATAATATTGTAAATTTTTTAAAATAAACTATAAGACTATTTTTTAAAATTTAGTTTTGTCTGCTGTAGCCGCCGCTAGTTAACTTATGATGGATGCGGCTGTATTTTCTAAATAAAAAAAGTATAGGAATATTTGCTTTCATAAGAAGCTCCCAAATATCTTTTGGCTTCTTTTCGCTTTCAATGAAATCAGTTTAAGCAACACAGAGAAAACAAAAGAACAGCGCTGTTACCGTTTAATTGGTTAGAAACGACAAATCCCAGTCATCCTTTAATCTCCTTTAATCATTGTAGATTTCTCGGGCTTTCCAAATCACAAATGTCAGGCTCAGAGGAATTATATTTTGTTTTTGATTGAAGTGTTTCGACTGAAATATTTTGTTGTCGTTTTGTTTCGTCGGGATGGAGATTAAACGAGTTTTTGTGAGATAAAAGCGAGGCTCTGTTGCAACTTGGAAGCTTTTAAGTAAAATTTGAAATCCTATTAATATTTTAGCGAAATCGTAGGCAATAAATGTGGAAAAGGGGAAACTTCGTTAGAATTAATTAAAACGTTGTTTATTGGATCAGATTTGAAAATGCGCTAGGGTTTTTTGCAATTGATACTTATTATTAGACTTAGGCAAATATTCAAAATGCATCTGTTGCATATTTTATGCAAATATCTACGGATTTTGCATATTTATACACAAAATTGCATAAAATGCATTAAACGTCAATTTATTTCGAATTGCGGATTTTAAATATGTTAATATATATCTCATCATCGATAATGTTCTAAGTAACTGGACATTCCAATGTTCATTTTATCTCAATATTTTAGCTGGGCAAGAAGCAATACACAAAAGGGCAACAGGTTTGATGACCACCTAGAAAATACTTTTCAACCAAATGAAAACAAAAAATAATTAACTGGGAGCTTCCTGATCAAGATAAAATGGAGATTAGCCCTGTAACTACAAAAGAAGTACATTTGGAAATAAAAGAGAATATAAATCCAAAGAAATGGATTTGATCAAATTACTGGGAAAGTGTTAAAGCAACTTCCAAGGAAAGCTATAATAAAATTAACACATCTTATAAACGCTTCCTTTAGGCTGAGGTACGTACCCAAGTTATGAAAGGTGGCAGAAATTATAATGACCCTAAAACCAGGAAAACCTCCACAAGAAGCTTCTTCATATAGGCCTGTTTCACTGTTACCTGTCATGTCTAAATTATACGAAAAATTACTCTTAAAGAGACTAAAACCGATTATAGAGGAAAAAAATCTAATTCCTAATCATCAGTTTGGGTTTAGAGCAAGCCACTCAACGATAGATCAGGTGCATAGAATAACAGATACAGTAGAAAAAGCTCTAGAAAAATTTCCGCAATTTTCCTCGTTGAAGCGCAGGCTTTTAACAAAATGTGGCATGACGGATTATATCATAAAATGAGATGCTACTTACCGAAACAATATTCTGAACTACTAGAATCATATATATCTGACAGATACTTTCGAGTTAAATATGAGGCAGCGTATTCAGAATTAAGAGAAGTTAAAGCTGGAGTTCCACAAGGAAGTGGGCTGAGGTCAGTGCTATACCTGCTCTATACCAGCGATATTCCATCATTAGAACCTAACACAATTGCGACATTTGCAGACAACACATGCATTCTAACAGTCGGACAAAACCACGAGGATGCAGCAACCATGCTACAGAACTCTGTTGAACAAATTATCATCTGGACCAGGCGATGGCGTATCAAATTGAATGAAACAAAATCTGTTCATGCCAATTTTACTTACAAAAGAGAACAACATATCCCAGTTAGTATAAATAAAAACCAAATACCATACGGCAAAATATTTCGGTATGACATTAGATTCCAAGCTACGTTAGAAAGCACATATTAAGAAAAAAAAAGGAGGAATTAGAAATTAAGTTCAGAAAGATGTACCGGTTGATCAGAAAAAAATCCACTCTGTCTACTTACAACAAATTGTTATTGTATAAGCAAGTCCTTAAACCGATATGGACATATGGGATACAGCTATGGGGCTGTACAAAGGAAAGTAACATCCAAATTATACAACGATATCAGAATAAATTATTAAGGAACATCGTTAACGCTCTATGGTACTTCAGAAACTGTGATCTTCATCGAGATCTCCAGATGGATACGGTTGTCCAGACAATAAGTAAGTTTGCCGAGAGTCATGAACAAAGACTCTCCAACCACGTGAATGTCGAGACCCATCAAACTCCTAGACAACGCTAACCAGATAAGAAGACTTAAGAGAACGAAGCCGTTTGAGTTAGTGCTATAAGTGAGTGAAAGTGAAAAAGCAGAGCAAAGTGCGGCTAAAGTGTACACGTTAGCCAGTAGTACTATAATGTATTAGAGCCTAAGGAATATTGCTGAATGTAACCTTAGATAAGTTTTTCGTAATATTTGTATATAGAACTAACTTGCTTATTGATCATAGTGAATGATCAGATAGCAATAATCATAAGATTTCTGTTGGAGTTTTATTAATATTAAAAAAAAAATACAATATTTCAGTCTTTAATATTACCGATAGTACCTATAGATACTACCTAATATTCTTGGTATTGTTGTAGCAGGTAACAAATTATAATTCGCTAATAAAAGATTTCAAACGTTTTTTGCTTGGGGTATAAATAGAATGGCGCTTTTATCCTTTTACTAAATCATTTTATTCTCAAAAGTGAACGTAAAAACTGAAGAGCATTGTCAGTTAAGCTTGTTTAATTTGTTAACTATTTTGATTTTAAAATACTGAAAATAACTTGTATCGCTACTTGCATTAAACCTTATAAAGAGCTATTGATATGGACAAAGTTTATTGTTCAGTTTGTGGCAATATTGTAAGTACTAAATATTCAATATTTTTTCATATTTGATGTTATTACCCTACCGAAAACCCTACTCCTTCATGGACTGTAAATAAACCACCAGTGATCACTGATCTATTATCCATTAAAATTTATCAAACATGAATCCCCACTAGCCATACTAAGAAACCACTTCAAAGATGTTATGGATAGATTTAGCGACTACCGACAAATATACACAGATGCATCAAAAACAACGGACGAAGTGGGGGCAGCAATTTTCTCTAATCCTCATAATACTAAATTTAAGTTGCATAAGAACTCGACTATCTCCATTGCAGAACTATACGCAATCCTTGAAGCTCTAAACTTCATTAACAAAACGGACCAGAGAAATTAAACAGTAATAACTGACTCAATGAATGCCCTTTGTAACATCCAAAACATATACTCCAGCAGCCCTATTCATAAAGACATTTGCAAAGAACTGCTACAAAGGAAAACAAATACGTGGTATTAATTTGGGTTTCATCTCATATTGGAGTACAGGGTACCGAGGTTGTGGACTGCCTAGCTCACGAAGCAGCGACAAGTGATGGACAAGTTCAACTAAATAAAGTGCCAAGTGATCTTAAATTGTGCTTAAAACATGGTTAGTTGTGCGTGGCAAAACAAATGGTCGCAGTGTTCGGAAAAACTAATTCAAATTAAAGACAATGCTTTATAAAAACAAGCCTTTTTGTTACCTAGGAAAAAACAAGCCATCTTTACTCGACTCCGACTTGGCGGACACTCCGTGGCGGTCACACCCGCCAATGACATATTTACCAAATCAGTAGAGACAACCCCCCATACTGCAACCAGTGTCAAGCCAACAATACAGTAAAACATATTTTAACCGAATGTCAAATTTTCCATGAAACGAGATGTAAACTCAACCTTCCCAGCGACATAGGCGAGCTTCTTAGGACAATAATAATCATCTAAACAACAACATAAAGTTCTTAAAGGCTATAGGCATAAAAGATATTTAAATTAAAATGTAGTGTGTATCACAAATTATATCAATCTTCTTTTATGTTAGTATGTAATTAATATTGTTATCTTTCTTCGTTTTAATGTATGTTTCCATTCTTGTTGTCTATAACCTCAGTGGTTCGGATGACATTAAATACATTTAAAAAAATAAATAAAGAAATCCTGTTCGTATACTATTGCTTGTACAAACAGATGCTAATATTATTAATATGTAACAAAACCTACATCACATTTCAAGCTTGCAAATTGTACTTGCTTGAAGCCAAACTCGTGCAATAAAATGAACAATCGTTTAATGCACATAAGCGATAAAACTTTTGTCACAATAGTACTAAATTCTAAACTCCAGCATGCACGAGATAACTATTCAGAACCGGAATGATACAAAATGAAATGTCACAGTAAATCTAAATCTGTCCTTTTATTATTTTGACAATTCTCTCGGCCGTTGCAGGATTGTTCGCCAACTGTTTTAAGGCTTTATTGTTGGCTTTTATCGTCTTCGTTTCCGTCTGCGTTTGCAACAATTTATAAACTTTTACAACAAAGACTCGACCGTTCGACATCGTTTCGATAAACATGGAAATATACAATATGTGTTATAATGAAAGCAAAAAATCCGAAATAGGAAGTTAATGTACTACTATAATTATTACTCTGATAATAATTGTCGTTTTTGTTGATAATAAGTAGACTTGGGCAAATATGCAAAAAAAAGTAAAAAATATGCTCATAAATATGCACTAATTTACCCAAAAATAATATGCATTAAATATGCTTTTATTTTGGAAAATATGCATTAACACCCTGACTACCTCACGTATCCCCAGGGGCATGTGCGTAATTTTTCAACTGTGCTGTAGTAAAATTGGTCAAACCTAGGTAGGTGATTTGTGGTTTAACCGTCGCATCTTGCGGCACCGATAAAAGTTGTATTTGTACGTCGTTTTAATATGAGACATGCCCCCGGAGACACGTGCCGCACATACACAAAAAGTTATTGTTACTATGCGTCACAGACCTCGGGAGGCATGTGTCGTTGCCATTCGTTTCAACTTGTTGGTGCTTGTCGCTGTATATATTCAGTTTCAGTTTATTGTAGTTTATTAAAGTGTGAGCAGTACTTGTTAAAACGTCGAAAAGAGCAAGATATATAGTTGATATAATGAAACAAAAGGTGATAGAAGTTGCAAATGAGCAAACAATTAGTGATCATAAAAACTTTGGAGAGACTTCTGAAACAAATACTATTTTAAATTAATTACATGATAATACAGGGTTGATTGAAAGTGATGAAAATTTTATCAATGAAAACGCACAACAGTTTATATGAACAGAAATAGAACACGAAATGGATAACGAATAGGCTGATGAACTCGATATGGAGAATGAGCAGACAGCAACTCAATATTCATCTGATGCCGACAGTATCGAAGATCCCTTTGACAGTGACGATTCATTGGTAGATAAAAGTTATTTTTCTAAATCTCCTTCATCCTCCGATTTAAATTCTTCTATTCGGCAGTCTCTAGGCGGTCCACAACCTCGTTACTATGTACTCCAATATGTTATGGAACCCAGATTAATACCACGTGTTTGTTTTCCTTTGCAGCATTTTGAAGTTCTTTGCAAATTTCTTTATGAATAGGGCTGCTGGAGTATATGTTTTGGATGACACAAAGGGCATTCATTGAGTCAGTTATGATTTTTTAATTTCTCTGGTCCGTTTCGTTAATGAATTTTAGAGCTTCAAGGATTGCGTATAGTTCTGCAATGGAGATAGTCCAGTTCTTATGCAACTTAAATTTAGCATTATGAGTATTAGAGAAAATTGCTGCCCCCACTTGGTCCGTTGTTTTTGATGCATGTGTATATTTGTCGATAGTCGCTAAATCTATCCATAATATCTTTAAAGTGGTTTATTAGTATGGCTGGTAGGGATTCATGTTTAATAAATTTTGATGGATGATAGATCAGTGATCACTGGTGGTTTATTTACAGTCCATGAAGGAAGAGGGTTTTCGGTAGGCTTCATTTTAATTTTAAACATAACGGATGTAAGACTATAAATAGTTGAAACTTAGTCTACGTATTTATTAAAGATGATTTCTGCTTAAATGAATAATTTTAAATTACCTTCATCTCCTCCTATTTCTTTTGTAAATTCAGCAATAACTAAAACTATATATTCCATTAAAAAGTGGCATTTAGGTTTGGATTTTTCAGAGGACCCAATTTTATTTTGCTGATGTATAGGGACGTTAGTATAAGTTCAAATTGTGGTGCTGTCACCTTTGTCCCTCGGTAGGCATATTGGAAAAAATGGACAAAAGGTTTTCGGCTTTGTCGCGTAAACTAGTAGCCTTACAGAAAATTTTAGAAGGTGTTATTAGTAGCAAATTAAATTATCTACAACTTTAATTTTATTTCTTTTTATCGTAAAATGAAAAATAAAAAAGTTATAAACAAAATTAACTAAACATTTTCGAACAAATTTTCTTTTGTTGCTTACAAATTTTTTTGTGCTCATATTAGTAAAATGACACCAGAACAATATTATAGATAAATTTTTAAAGAATAATTTTCACGTCATATTTGTTTAATTTCATTAATTTATCTCTGGGTTTTACAGCGCTTAAAAGTTGACCGGGTTCTTGAATATTAGGCTTAGTTCACTAGTATATATTTTTTTATTCATATAATTGATTATTTTCTTAACATTCCTATGTCCTTATTGATATATTATCGACTCTTTTCCCCACCACCTAGAAGGTAGAGTTTGGAAGGGCGTTTAGTTTTGCGAATTTTTACAAATGCCGTACTAGAAAGTCAAAAGAAATTCTGTCCGAGAAGTCAAAAGGAAGAGAAGATTAGGCAAAATACCAGGCAACTAATGCAGAAAAGAAGAGAAATGAGAAGCGAGACAGAAATTAAAGCCGACGAACTACAAAAACTAAATAAAGAAATATCCAAAGCTGTTAGAAAAGACACTCGAAAATACAACCAAGAACAAATCGAACATACCATTGGGAACAATAGAAGTACGAAAGTATTGAGAAAAAGACTAAAAACGGGGACAAGGCAGATAATAAAGATTAAAGATAGAAATGGTCATTTTACAACCAACAGAGAGGAAACCTTTAAAATAGTTCAAGACTTCTACAAATTGCTGTACACAAGCTAACACAAAGCAAATAGCAGAGAAGATCAAGTACCAGAAATATTAACAAGGAAAAAGAGCATTGCCAACCAAGGATCAGAACTATTACCGGAAATCACAATAGACGAAATAAAACTAGCCATAAAAAAAGCTAAGAATAACAAATCTCCAGGCGAAGATTGTGTAGTTACTGATTCAATTAAAATCGGAGGCACTTGCTTAAGTACTTAAGAAAATAAAAACCCTTTTTAACATGTACCTTTTGGACAGTAATATACCCGACAAATGGCACAATGCTGAGGTAATTCTATTGTACAAAAAAGGAGATCCCCATGAATTAGAAAACTACAGACCTATAAGTCTTCTTAGTCACCTATACAAACTCCTTACAAGAATAGTAATGAAAAAAATTAATTTCTACCAGACAATAGAGCAAGCGGGATTTCGTAACGCATTTTGAATAAATGATCACCTACAGAGAATTAAAACGATAATAGAAAATTTTGATAAAATAAAAGGCAGATATCGAGCACAGTTTTATTAATTAAATCTTGCCCAAGTACTTTCGCTTCCTAGAGCATCTTCAATGCATTTCGTCAATTTTGGGCTATTCAGTAATCGCAGAATGTCATAAACATAACACTAAATATAAAATTGTACATAAAACTACACTAAACAAGGACAAATAGTTTAAAATTATTTAAAGAAAAAGTCGAAGCTACATTCTGGTCGGCAACAGGAGAGAGAATGAGTCATTCTCTTCGACTTTTTTTTTTAATAATTTTAAACTGTTTGTCCTTGTTTAGTGTAGTTTTATGTACAATTTTATGTTTAATTTTATGTTTATGACATTCTTGTTGGATAGCCCAAAATTGACGAAATGCCCTTGAAGATGCTTTAGGAAGCGAAAGTACTTGTGAGTGTGAGCCAGTGTGGGTCTTAAAATAAACATCTCCAAAACCAATTTTCATGACAAACCTAGTACCTAGCGGAAATATCAATATTGCAGACAACGAAGTAGAGCTGGTGGACAAATACATATACCTTGGACACGAAATAAAGATCACAAGACACAACCAAACATGCGAATTACGAAGAAGAATAAACCTAGCATAGGCAGCCTATGGAAAATTCAAAGACATCTTGAAAATATGTACCATATAAACGATATACCAATTTCTTTAAAACGTAAAACATTTGATTAATGTGTGTTGCCTGTGATGACCTATGGTGCCAAAAATTTTGACATTGACAGCTACAACTTCTAAAACGGTGCAAATATCTCAGAGGAAAATAGAAAGGTCAATGCTGAGTATATCGCTTCGTAACCGAGTTAGAAATGAAGACTTAAGACGAAGAACAGGAGTTGCCGATGTAATTTTCCAAATTGTCGCACTGAAATGGAACTGGGTGGGACACGTTGCCCGAATAAATGATGAAAGCTGGACGAAGAGATTACTTGAATGAAGGCCAAGGTTAGACAAAAAAAGTAGAGGAAGTACTCGTTGGACTGACGATCTCAAGAAAATGTCAAGAAATTGAATGAAAAGTGCTCAAGATAGAGCACAATGGATAAAAGTGAGGGAGGCCTATGTTCAGCAGTGAACGCAAAGGGCATGATGATGATGACGATTATTTTTATGGGGAGTTCCCATTAGGTGTAATCCACGTACAATTTCCAGGCAAAATAATATTGAGCATAATTATGTATTTAAAAAGTTGTTTTCCAGCTATAGTTTTTTCATTTTCTTTGATGGTCCAGGCAGCGGTTCAGGTTCTTATTCAATATCGGAGGTGAATATTTACGGTATTTAAGAATTGGCATCTTTGTGGGTAAATCATCTTCGAATTCATTTTCCTCGCTTAATTTTGATATTTACATGATGATACTGTAGATTTCGTCAGAACATTGAGGCACACTGCAGAGAATTTGAGACCTGCTTTTCGGCAAGCACACGTGCTTCCACAGTTTTCCTTGCAAAAAATTAATTTTAGAAGTCCAAGGGGTGCTTGGAAATGAAAAAAGTGGTTTGGATTGGTATCCAAATTTTTCATACCTTTTCCAGTCCCAATCTTCAGGATCATAGTGTTTGTCGAGCCAGGACTGAACGTGGTGATAAACTCAAACACTGTAGAAACTGGCTGCAAAACCTTGCTTTCTTTCGAAAGTTTCTTGTTCTCTTCATCTTTTATCTTATATACTAAAACGCTAAGCCCTTTTCTTGTCCACCACTTTACTCAAAAACCATATTAGATAATTAAAATATTTTTTCGGAATATTATTAGGATTACGTATGAGATTGTCAAGATATACTTTTGGTACAAAAATTCACTTCCGGTTTTGAGATGACCGGAAGTAAAAATTTACTTTAAGTTTTAGACCCCACAATGTATATATGGATCGAAAGGTCTCGTCGAGACGAATCTAAATATGTACTTCCGGTTGCGATCCGGCACCGGAAGTGACCCGAAACGCGCATAAAACGTCAAGACAGAGCAAATCTGACACCGGATTCGTGATCAGCATGCAAAATTAACTGCTAAATGATAATATTGTAACAAAAAACATTGTTTTCGACGAAATATTTCGTGATATTTAATACACTTTTTACTTGCATTATTATTGATGAATGTTATGTATATTTTTGCTTATATTGTTTGTATTGATCTCTTAATTTTTCTCGCAAAATAAAAATTTCATTTAAAAAACTCGATGTTGAGTTGGTCCGCTAGTTAATAATTAAAACTGTTGTTCTGCTTACGTTAAAATGGTTCATTACGGCAGATAGTGACTAAAAATCTTCTAATTTCGTTAGAGTTCTTGCTTTTAGTTCTTTGCTAGCATTTTGAGGTTGAACAGAATAAGTTATCTGACAAATTATCAACAGATGACAATTTTGTTATCTGTCGATAACAAAATGCCTTATATAACTATTACTAGAGGAGTATTCTACTGGTATAAAGGCACTAAACAAAAATGATAAACTTATTCTAAATAAAATCGGTGTTTATTCCCAGCAAAAATTGTAAAATATATTAAGATGCCCCAAGAAAATTAAAGATGCTTTAGAACAATATTAAGCAACGCAGAATACATATATACTTTATATTGAATTTAACTAACGAAATCTACCGAATCCAATCTCAAAATTTTTTTTTCTACATTTACACTTCATGTGTAAATATGTTCATCAATACAGTTGTATTCTTTTATACCATGGTCTGAAAAAGTCACTAATGAAAAGGTACTACTTAGGATGAACACAACCGCGGATTTGGTCAACATCGTGAAGGGTCATAAGTTGCAGTACTTGGGACATGTAATGAGAAATCAAGGCAGATACGAGCTACTTCAATGCATTTTGCAAGGTAAAATTGAAGGAAAAAGGGCCCCAGAATAGAAGAAGAATATCCTGGCTTGGAATATCCTGGCTTGCTAACCAGGATATTCTTGGCTTGCTAACCACTCCAAACCAATAACTCTGATGATAGGCTTGCTAAACTGAAAGCATGGTATAGAAAGACCCCAACACAGCTATTCCGTATAGCAACCAACAAAGTCATCGTAGTCAGAATGATCGCCAACGTTCGGAACGGAAAGGCACCCTAAGAAGAAGAAGAAGTGTTCATAGTTAAAAACAATTCATACTTAAAAGTATATTACTTATTCTCTTTTTCGTATTTCCACTGGTTCTTTTGATGGAGCCAGATCACGCAAAATATCGATTCAACACCATCTCTACTTCCACCCATTCCATATCGCTCCGTCAACTCAACACCCTTTAATCGCCTATCTCATTAAGAAGATACAAACAACGTTAACTGGAGGCAACACAGTCTCGTTAACTTCGAACTGTGCTGTCATAAATAAGGGAAATGCATATAAAGTATGATTAGAACTAATGGATGTAATCAAAAAACTAATTAATGAAGGGTTGGATGTAGCTGGAGAATTATGTAATTTTTGAAAGTTGTTAAATTTTGATATACTTTGTATTAATATAAAGTTGATCGTAATTATTTTAATATTCTGAGCATTCTGAACGTTTGTCTATTCTTTTGTTAATGCCAAACCAACGTAATGTATGAATATATAAACTTGTATACATATAGGAAGCTTAAAAACTTTACTGAACGCTGTGCTATTTTTCCGCCAGAACCCATTTAATCATGACACCTATTTCAAAACTCTATATCAGGTTGTACATGTCTACTAAATAGGTACTAATGCTTGTGGAGTCAATTCGTAGCATAACAATTAAAAGCATGCGATAAAATGGACTGTATATTGGGACTGCTTCTCTTTTTCGTATTTCCACTGGTTCATTTTTAAATAATTACTTCCATGTACATATTAACTAAACATGTATTATAAATACAAATAACAAAAAACAATAAAAATAAAATACGTTGTTACAATAACATGACAATAAGTCGAAGTATCCCTCTGGCGTCACTTGAGTCCGCACAGGCGCACAAAACCAAACCTTCGTCCAAGGCTATCCACCACCACTCGTATCGAGCAAGCACAACGGCTGGCTAAGGGAAAACTGTACACGTATTCTCCAAAAGATACTTGCTAGCTACGCTATTGTGCCTTGCCGTGGTGCAAAATATGGTTGACTACTTGAGGCTCTATACCACAGAGGCTACAGCGTAAGTCTCCATGAAACAGTATTATTGTATGTAGGTTTTGCTTGCCTGTAAAAATTAGATCAGTAAAAACATTTAAAAGATAAATAAGAGGAATCATCATCACACAGTCTGTAGCGTTCACTCCTGAATATAGACCTCTCTCAGTTACCTCTAGGGCTTTCTCTCCCTCTCTCTTTCTCTCCAGTTTTTTGTAACCTTCTTTAAATCATCCGTCCATTGTGTTAAAGGTCTTTCCTTACCTCTTCACGTTAAATCTCCGTCACTCCATTATGCTTGTATTATGCTGCCATTTACGCTGTTTAGTAGTTACGCTATCTTCCCATGAGTACCTAGTTTTGTAACTGGCAGTCGCCATTGTTTACTACGAAACGAAGATGGTATTTATAAGGTATTTGTGAATTTCAGTTGTTTTGTTGCATTTACTGACCATTTCAGAAGTGAAGATAAGTGGCAAAATTTTTCTTGTTGCTTATTTAGTATTAAGTACTATTGAAATAGATATTGTAGCTTTCTATAAACCCCCAGAGATCTTTAAAATATTACTACAACCTCACAAAATTTTGAAATTCAAAATAACGAAGTTCGAGGCAGAACGGTACTGGGCAGTACAAGATGTGTCTTATTCCATCCAGCTTTATTTTATGTCGCTTAAGAGAAAACTATCTTCAAGTTTTCTTGTTACAGATGGTTCACTACTATGTTAAAAAAACATAGAGACAAAGTTGACCTGTGGATTCTTTGGAACAGACAATATCCGCAGTAATTAACCTTAATATAGGTTTAGACAAAGCCTTGCTTCAATTTGGTGTACTAACATCAACATTGGCTCGATATGTCAAGAAGTTCGGAATTTGGCATCAAAATAAGTCAAGAAAATTTATGTATATTAAAAGTGTATTAGAACTTGCTACTTACGTCAAATACAAGGAAAAAAGATTGTTTAACTTATCCATGAAATATTTACGTAGGCTGGCGTATCAGTTAGCTGACCACAATAGAATTGTTTATAATTTTAACCAAAGTAATGAAATGGCAGGATAAGATTGGATTAATGGCTTTTTGAAGAGAAATCCCGATTTAAGTTTAAGAAGACCTGAGGCAACCTATGGAGCTGCAATAGGCTTCAATCGGGTAGCTGTATTCACAATTCCGATCACTTCTAAAAGAATGGATTGATAAATATAAATTGATTTTCGCTCTTATCTTCAATTGTGATGAGACCGGCCTTAGCCTGACTCAAAAAGGACATTTTTAAATCATAGCAACGAAAGAAAAACGGCAGGTAGACACGCTAGCATGATCTGAGAGAGGTGAAACTGTAACTGTGGAGTTGTGTTTTTGTGCCAGTGGATCTTACATACCCTATATGTTAATTTTCCCTAGGGGAGGAAACCAGCAAGAGTTCTAGTTAGGTCTGCCACCTAGAGGGTAGGCAGAAGTCTCTGATTCAGGATGGGTTACAACCGAAAAATTTTTTGGTTGGTTGGTTTAAAAAATTTACGTATTTTTCAGGTCACAAAAGATGCTCTTGTTTTGCTTCTATGAGACGGATATTTAACACATACCAAAAACCTCGAACTCATTGATCTTGCTTGAAACACCTAGTTGTATTGTTTTGCTTTCCTCCCCACTGTTCACACCGTCTTCAGCCTTTAGTTTCACTGATGAAACCTATCAGTGTTTATTATAAAGAGGAAATGCAAAGATGGTTAAGATCAAATGCTGGAATAGTAGTGACTTTATTTTAGATTGCATCGTTGTCTCGCGCTGCATTTATTAATGTAGCTACAATGAAAACAGCAATGAGCAGCTTCAGGAAAACAGGAATATGGCCTCCAGATGTTAATACTTTTAATGAAGATGATTTCCTTACATCAGCGCCAACAGATATGCAAATAGATGATAATTTAAAGCCCAGTAAGACCAATGATTTGTCAACGACAAATGAAGTAGCTGAGGAGGAACAAATTAGTCAAAATGATGCCACTATTGAATTCATCGAACAAACGGTGGATACCTACCCATTCTCCCCCGGTGTTCATGGATGCCAGATACTCTTCCAAATCATTCAATTAAAAGTAACATATCACCATTAAAGCTCGGATTTATAGGCAACAAAAATTGAAGAGAAAGGCGCCTATATAGGCAAAGATTTTTATTAAAAAAGGCAGGAATATTAACATTTAGGCAAAATATAAAATATAAAAGGAATATAACTTATTATTTATTGTACAAAGTGAATTAACGTAATATTAACTTAAGGCAGGTATATTTACACATCATAATCATAACATTAGTATAAATAAACTAGTAACTAAATAACTGTAAATTAATAATTAAACATTGTAACCACTTAAAATTTTATCATTAATAGAAACAACTAAATGTTTTTCAATATTTTCGGTCTTAAAACTATGTCTTCGATCACTTAAAATTAATTTGTACATTGAAAACGAACGTTCGACATCGACAGATGTAATTGGAGCATATTTCAGAGCGGATAATAAATCTGGCATAATTTGAAAATTTCCCATTCAAAACTTTAGCAACATTAGATAAAAACGAAAAACCTTCATTCTTGTCGAAAACATATTTCATTGTTTTTAAATTAATTTACCGTTACTTCCAGGGTGCCGATTTAATTTTCGTCTTTAAATTCTATTAATTTTACTGACTCACATAAATTTATCTCTTGTTTTTCTAATAAGGTAATTGTGGTAACTATTAATTTATAATTGTCATTGATATAAGCGAGTTCCTGTTTCAATTTGGGATTTTTTAATATTTTTTTTGCTTCTCGAATGGCTTCGGAAATATCATCATCAAATTCTGACATAACTAATTCTATTTCATTGCAGTGTTCAAAATAAAAAAAAAACTGCTTCGAGCCAGGTTCCCCACCTTGTAATTATTGGTTTAAGTGGCAAAGGGACACCGGGAAGTCTTTCTTTATATATTTGCACCCTCAACGGAGCCTTTACAAAAACTTTTTTTATAAAATTTATAAAATTATTTACCAACGGAAACAGATTTCTTATTTCTTCAGCAATTCTATTTACCCCGTGGGCTACACAAGTGCAATGAATTAAATTGGATAAAAAATCTTTAAATTAACAGCAGCTTTTAACATATATGCCGCAGCATCTGAAAGCATTAAAACTATTTTATTCACTGGTATAGCGTTGGGTAAAAAGAGGTTTGTTAAACTATCTTGTATAAATCGACTTATTGTTAAATTGTTTGTTTTTTCCAATTCTTTAACGGCAACTAAATAAGGTTTTCTCGCAAAGTTTTCGTTCAAAATTTCAATCAGTAAATTAGCTATATACCTGCCGCATACATCTGTCGTTTCATCCACGATAATATACAAAAAATTGCCCTCTAACTCCCGCTTAAATTTTGAAATACATTCCACATAACATTTTTCCACAGTATGTTTTCTCAATGTACTCTCGTCCTGTAAAGATTTATTAAGATATTCTTCGAAAAAGCATTTAAAACTAGGGTTATTAACTTTATATAGAAATGCGTCTTCCTCTTTTTTTTTTGAACTGCTTAAACTATCCCGCAGAGATATTTGGGCTAACTTAGAGGAATCTAATTTTTCCAAATTACGTTTATGACGTGGGGGTTCCACAATGCTGGTCAATAAAGTACTTTTTTCTACTTGAAATCTGAGAATTTGAAAAAAAAAATAATTAGAATTCTAAAACCGCTTTAGAATTTAGTTATGTTGTGGGACGAGAAAAAATAAAACTTACCGATTTTCCGCATGGTTTACAAAATGCTCCATCTCCTTCTAGAGAATGTTCCGAATAAGGTGCGATCCATAGCCTTAATTTAGATGTCATCTTTTCACACAAATGTCTAAAACGTTTTAAAACGTGTTCTTTGCTTTTCGGTATACGCAACAAAACTAAACTATATATAGCAATTTGTGACTAAACTCTGATACAGTAACCGACTGTACAACTGATAATAAACTAATAAAGCTTAGGGATTTCCAAATAGTTAACCCTCAAGTCTCGATCAGGTACATTTTCCTAGAAATCTGTTATATAAACAAACCATTGATATTTTATTATTGGCCCAAAATTTTATTATAGAATGGTTTAGTGATAGAATAAGATCATGGGTAGTACCATGAAATTTTAAAAAAGGCACAAATAGGCGGAATTTACGAAAAAAGGTAAAAAGTGCAAAAAACAATTATAATAGGCAAAAAAGGCATTTTGCCTATAATCCGAGCTTTAATCATCATATCCGACTGTTTCTCCTTAACATGTTCTAAGAATATCGAAAAAAAAAAGAAAAAACAGTCATTTTGACTTCATCGCCATACTTGGAAGAGTCCTATAGAGCGTTCCAAGTTAAGAAAATAACATTGCGGAGATAGGGCCATGTATTTCTTATGGACGATAGAAGCGCAGCGATGCCACGATGAACACAAGCACGGTCCAAGGTTGTATAATTATTTGTATCTTCGTTTTCACAGACATGAATTAAATTAATGTTTTTTAACGTAATTGACCAAAAGTTCCCATTCGAAACAAGAGATGAAAAGTAGGGAAAATGATTTTAATTGAACAAATAGTATTTACAAAAGATAATTTTATTTTATCTTATTTTAATTATAGTAACGACAGTTTATTTGTTTTTCGGTAAGAATATACCATGAATCATAGAAATCAGTAGAAAATATTGCTTAGTTAAATCATACACTTTGCCGGCTATTAAAGATTTAAAAGCAAATAAACGGACCGCTTGGAATGCATATATCTAATTACTAATTGCAACTTAAAATAATACGGTGTACGTATGTCAGCGATTTTATGTCGTTCTCTGAGACTACATAATGATAATAAGGCTTTGTGGTTCTTCAGTTGTTATTCTGACTTTACAGTTAAATGTTAATTGAAAATGGAAATTCGAAAAATATATCGACAATCTAGTAAACCGCATGCCTGAGAGTTTTGGCAACACTGATCTCCATAAGCCTAATGTTATTTTCTTAACGTGGAACGCTGTATAGGAAGAAATAAAAGTTCAGGCGGCTAAAAAAGTAGAGCGGGTAAAAAGAAAAGTCAGCTTTAATAAAGACGGAAGTAAAGCGACTAAAGAGAAGACGGTTAAAAAGAAGAGGGTATTGTTAAATAAAGGTTTAAAAAAGAACAACACGACTTCCCATGAATGATGAGTTGCATGCTCATCGTGCTACAGTTGGGCACAATAATTCTTGTGAAGACGAAGATAGCGAGGATGATAAATCAGTTTTTATCTGTGAATTATATGTCGATTCAAAATTATGTAAGAAAAATATTAATGAATGTTATTTCCCACTAATTATATTTTTAATCCATGCTTTTCTTGTGACTGTATTTATTAAAAGCTATTACAAAATTAAATCCTGTTCTACTCTGTATATGGGGCGGAATGGGAAAAGTGAACTACTTTGTACATCAAGTAAAATTCTTAACTATCTTGATTTTTTATAAAATGTTGTTCTATTTATTGTTTTTTAAAATAATTGATTAATTGATTGCTGCAGAGTGTTTTCATTTTCAATAAAATTTGGATAGCCAAGGCATTAAAATTAGATGTGCCAATCGGCCCCGTGTTCCCTTACATTTATTTGCGCTTTTTGAAAAATTTGTAAACTCTATCATAACTTAAAATCAATAAAAGAAACTGGTGGTTAACAGCGCCCGCATAACTCACGATTTTCGAACGTGCCAATAAATTTAAAACTTCTACATGATCAGCAAACAAACAACACTATACATCACGTACACTTTTTAAGTTTGTTCTTGGGATGCACTCTTGTTACTGTGCCAAATTTACTTTTTTTGTGGCGTTTTTCAGAATGTATAGTCAAATATTGCTAAAAGGAAATATAGGTCACCGACAAAAGGCAAAAAGGTAATAGAAAGGTGTAATAAAATAACAACCGAAATATGCTTTAACTGAAGTATCGTATTGTTCTGTTCGTCGGTGCCTACAGCCTGTATAAAAAAAAAGAGATACGATAATAAAATGTGTAATAAAACAAACTATCCACGAAAATAAATGAATTCTTGATAAATAATATCGTAAAAGATTCTGCAATAAAACAAATGTAGATTGAAAACAAAGTCCCATTTAAAACTCGAAAATCAACTAAAACATTTATCTAATTCTGATATTTTAATAAAAAGCAATGTCCATACAATATTTCTGAATAATGTTATAAAACCGCTCTATTATTTTTAAAGACACTTAAACCGACAAATCGTGTTAAAACATTTGACAATTTTAAGATGTTTCATTAAATACATGTGGTGCATGGTATATTGTGTGCCAGAAGGATTAAATCAAATTAATCGGAAAAAAGACTAGATATTACCTATGGAAATGTAGAATATTTTTTACAACCCAATTGAATCCCTTCGTAATTATAGTAAATATACAGTTAACAATTACATTTAACCTATGCTACTCTTCATCTAATATGTACAGTTTAAACCTAACTTTTGAAAATGTAATCTACTTGCCTACTAGAAAGAAGTATTTCTGCACTTCAGCTTTTGATTAAAATATATAGAGGCAAGTAAAATCGATAATTTACATACTGTTGTGATCTGCTTTATGATGTTTTATTATTAATTAACACAAATTTAATTAATCCAATTATTTAATTAATTAATTTACTAATTTATGCAGAGTCATACAAATCAATTACTATTAAAAATTCTCAGGGTGCCTTCTTAATTTTACTTTAATCAGTTTACTTTATATATCTCTTCTAGTGGATTCAGTATCTCCTAGTTGCTCATAATCGGGATAGAACAGGAAACGGAACTAACATTAAAACAACATAAATATGCACACAAATTATTATTTATTTTCAATAAGCAATACGATGAATATTAATAAATAACTTTTGTGGGCAATTATCTTTCCCAACAAACTCCTATACTCTAAATTCAATTTTAATTACAAACTATCTATTGATCTGTTTTATAATAATATCTACTAAAAATTGACCATATAAAATATAATTTATTCACAAAAAAAAACTCTTTGAAACTTGGAATCTTAGTTCGTATGCTTATATTTGATTTTATCTTTAGAATATCTTAAAGTTTTCTTTCATTCAAATTATTTGACTGACCTTTATTTTTTTACACCAATGATGTCTCCTCTCGATCAAACCACAGTTCTTTCCTTGATTGATTATGTCCGGCTACCATCAAATCTTTCCCGTTCTCAGCATCGATCCAAACCGCTTACCAGCAAACTACTCCTCCGAAAACACAAGCCCAAGCCTCTTTTGACCGGTACTCTTTATTCACAAATTCTCCTTTCTTTCTCAATTATATCTCGTGGACTATGCAGACTCAAAAGAGGTATTCTTCTTCTCGATTTTGATCTGCTCTCAGCTCTCTTTTCAATCTCCCCAGACAAACCTTCTCAACTCTCTCATTCCCCATCATTCCTTTTTAACCAATCATAAGCATTCACTTTTCCCACTTATTTTCGATTTAGAAAATTTCCAACATAATTTTTAAAACAAATTTAAAACAAATAAACTACTTTCACTCAAATTACTTTTCAGAAACCATTAACAATTTTGCCTTTTTCAACAGAAATAAGTTTCCAAATTCTTGTTATCTCATATCTAAATCTAATTCTTATTTACTTTCGAAAAATGCCCACCGCAAAATACAATTACAAGTTTATTCTTAAATCTATAAAATTATACGGGTTCCATTGTCCTTTCACTATTCACTCAGTCTTTCAAGGAAAAACTGTTCCGTCACGGAACAATGTCTTCTCTTATTCTAACTATTACAAATAAGTACAGGGTTGTATTTTAACTTATATGCCCGCGGTATATTAAAATAATAAAAAAACTCTTTATTCTATTTCTGATCCATAAACTGATCCATAACAATACATACATACATATAATACAATATATTACAGAAAAAGTTTAAGCCTTGAAGAGTATTTTACTTAATAAAAATTTTAATATGTTAATGTTAAATATACTAAAAAAAAATTTAATGGATTAAAAATTGTTCAATTACTAAGTTATTAAATTATTTGAATGAACTAAACGATGGAGCTTCTATTGCCAGTTTTATGTATCTGAAACGGATCAAGAGAGAAAGTACTCAAACTTAACTTCCATTCGTGAAAGAATATTGTTCTGAAGCTATTTTCTTGTGGCATTTTAAAGTAATTACTATTTAAATGGGAATAAGCCACAATAAATAAAAACAAAATTTGTTTAATTTACTAATGTTTGTATTTTGAGAAAGATTTCCGAACTGGAAATTGAAACGTCAATAAACGTACTTTAACCTTTAATTGTGGGTTATTCCTATTTAAATAGTAATTTCTTGAAAGAAAAAAAACCAAAAACCAATCCTTGCTGGAAGTGCCCAAAAAGGAAACAGAAAACCCAGTCCCAAGTTAAACAAATTCCTATCCAGGTGACTTCTGGTAAAAGTGTGTTTTTTAGGGGGAACTGAAAACTGAACAATGCTGAAACCATTGATGCAACTAATGCAACTAAAGTGCATTAGTGTTTTCAGTGTTCAGCTAGTAGCTTATATCGAACAATTTATATCATTGCCATAATAAACCTATAGTGGTTGGAGCAATAAAAATAACGCATGATAATTGGGAGCAAGAATGGTAAAAAAATTATATTGGAACATGAAAAAAGGCACCTTTAAAAGGCATTTTGATTTTTGATACGACACTTTGATCAAAAGATCAAATTTTTACCGTTGAGTTGATACAAATTTTGGGGAGATGATGATGGTGCAATAAAAATACTGTGGTTTGTATTGGACAACGATAATGATATAAATTTAACGCACTGACATTTATAATTTGCAAAATTGATGACATACCCACCATCGGCGTTTAAGCATAAAATCCACGATCTACTTAATTAGAATTGGTTATGGCTCGTTACATTCTGTCTTTGTTTTCCTTCTTGTATGTAGGCTTTAAAACCTGTTTCTTCTTCAATATTAGCCTTCTAAATTATTTAAGTTATCGCACCATTTTTCTTGGTCTGCCAATACTTCTTTGTCCATTTGGTGACTTATCTCGTGCTATTCGTACTATCCGATCCTCTGCCATTCTACTAGTGTGTTCGTTTCACTCCTGTTTCCAATTTGTTACCCATCCATTTGTCTGTTATGTATGCAATCAAAAGCTTTTGTCAGGTTTATAAAACATAGATATGATGGTTTATTGTACTCGATGGCCTTTTCTGTGATTTGTCTTAGTACAAATACGGCGTCTACACATGATCTTGTGGACCTGAATCCTTGTTGTTCAACTGAAAAAAGTTGTTAGTTTTTTGATTTTGTTGGTTAGGACTTTTGTGGTAAGCGTCAGTGCGGTGTTTAGTAAATTTATACCTCTATAATTGATGGAGTCTTCTTTCGTTACATTCTGCTTTTATTGAATTTGTCCACGTTGCAAGTAAACCAACTATCTAATTTATAAAAACGTCTTTCTTTGTCTGCTGAAATTAATTATTGCTAAGCGATTTCTAAAAACACAGTCAAAAGTAAACAAAACGCTCACCGAGGTGGCGCTTTTCACTATCGCACTTTTTTCAAATTCCCTTTCAGTTTGATTGAAGTACGATGTATTTTTTATTCCCGAACGGCCGTAGTAAAGCCTTTGTTGCCGGCGAACAAATAATCGCTTTTTTTGACCAAAACGCTTGTGTTCAGGCCATTAGTAGATGAATTGTAGTGTGTGTGGTATGCGGGCGTTTCATCTCGAGTTTGAATAAAAAGGTATGACGACTTTAATCCTCTGTTTGATGCAGGATGGATTTAAAATTTATTGTACATTGCTTTATTATGTATACTGCGAGGAGTGGAATGCAATCCTGATTATAGCTTAGTAAAAAACATGTAAAAAAGAATGGAAAGTAAAGGAAAAGCCAACAACAAAATCTGTGATGAAATGTTTAATATATAATCAAATTTGTTTAAAAAATTATCGCTGTGAAATTACACCTGTGTAGTGTAAACAATAGATTCTTGAGATTTTGGTATCAAAAAATTTCTTTTTTTTATTTTTGTGTCAAACCGCCATAAAATTCGGTTAAAAAAAGTTCTTCAAATGGCATTGAGCCAGTTTGCATAATGTTGTAGGCGCCACTTTGCTCACTGGACGACAGATCTATTGCGCAATACACCAGTCCCTTACGCGCCATGTAAGTAAAACTAAATTGTCTCACAGTGCTACCGTTTCTTGTCATCCTAGAACTGAGTTATTGCCAGATAATCAGGTTTGCATTTAATATTTATTAATATTAATGCGGTCTTGCTGAAATAAAAATAATTTGAATTTCATCTAAAACGAAAATACGTGTCAATAATTTAATTGAAATGATTTTAAAACAAAGCTTTTAGCGCTGTTTTAGAAGATTATGCCGGTTTATGCTACACTTATGTAGTAGCATAGACGGCATTTTGGGAGATAAGTAAGTCAATTTTATTGTCATACTAATACCTACATAAAAAGTAAAGTAAAGTTTTGAAATCGATTTTACTACTGCAACAAAGAGTTTGTTCGTAAACATTCACTAGTACTCTGTATCAAAATGAAGTAAACAGTAAATAAAAGCCCGAAAGAATGGGGAAAAATTAGGGTCTGCAAAAAATGTTTGACAAACACCTTGATTTCTCCGACAGAGCAATTCGTACAACTTTCTAAAAACAGACGTAAACACAGATGGGCTGTGTGTAAAAATGATACGACAAACATAGATGTAAAACTCGTCAATAGTGCATAAGTTCACATAAAAAAATTCCGTCACGTCAAGAAATCGTGTGAAATACGAAAATCATATTTTGGAGAAAAAGTCTTGTACGGGCAAAAAAAAGAAACTAAGTAAATAACTGATTCTTCTATCGTTGTAGGCTTTAGGCAGAGCTTTCTTCTTCACCACAGAGGAGGCTTCATCCTTTTCTTACATATCTAAATTAACTGTTTGTAATTTACAATTGCGAAACTTAAATGTTAGTTTTCATAAAAATCTGTAAAAATTGAATTGTTACAAATTGTAAAATTAAATATACCTGCAGTTGTAACAGTCGTTACTTTTACTACTATTTATGTTAAAGCCATTTCAGATATGTAGTATGGGTTGCCTAACTTCTAACTAACTAAGTGTTCATTTGCCCATTTAGTGTGTATTTTTAATAATTTAAGTTGTCACTCTGATCTAATTTGGTGCCATTGCGAACCAGAGAGATGACAGGAGATTAGGGGGAAGTGGAAACTGGCTCTTGGTTAATTAACTGTGAATTAAAATTCACTTTTGATCGAGAGTTTAAAGTGGTACAAAGGTGGTAGTTAGCGAAAGAAAATCCAATTAATGCATAGAATTTCCTTCACTTCAAGAAGTTAAATGTTTTAAGTATAACCGTAACCATTTAATTGACGGTGTTTTCGGAAACTCGGGAGGCTGAAGTGAAATTTCTAGCACGGAATTGAGTAGCTATCTGCCACCTCCCATGGAATTATAAACTTCCCTCAGAACATCCGAGGGAGAGTACCACTTCAACTCTATAAGAATCAGGGTCATTGGGACAAGCCAGGGGGTATTGTCTACTCCACCCTCATTTTTTTGCTCCAGCCTGCACCTAGAGGTAGGGCAGGACAATAACCATCGGAACTGAGCCAATTAGCACCAGCTCCGTGCTAATTTCGGACCTCAAGGAGGACTTCGCTGGGACACCGAAGCCATTCGGGAGTATCCTTCCAGACAACTGTTTCACCTAGGAGGACAGTTGGTTTTTGCTTCAGAACTATATATATATAAATATATATATATATATATATATATATATATATATATATATATATATATATATATATATATCTCGTTTCACCAGTTATAGGTTTTTTTATAACATATATTATATATGTATTAATTAATATAACTCCCCTTGGTGTAAGGTATTGGTAAGTTTGAGCTCAAATTCTACCCAGAGATTATCTTCCATTGTTTTTTGTATTAACCATTTATTTCATTATTAACTTTAATTATTTCATTATTTGTTTACTTAACTAATTTTTTTATATTTCATCTTGCGTTATTAACTCTGGTTATTATCCCTTCAGGATAATAGACCGTTTCAATTGTTTAACTTGGCTTGTTCCCATTTATATATTACTTTGTTTATATTTGAATTTAGAGGTGTTTAACAATATTGTTGGTCATATTGTAGGTTAGTATAATATATTTACTTGGCTATACGTTCCTCCAACGTTAGCATTATTTTGTTTAGGGTTGTTTTTTTAACCTAGATGTAGGTTGTACACTCTATATCAGAGTTATTCTGTGTAGTCTTCAACTTTTTATTATAGTTGTTTTCAACATTTCTTTTAAAATATTATATTGTGAAATTTTCATATACTTTTTGGTAACTTAGAGATTGTCAAAATCTAAGAAGTTATATTTAATAAACTTGAATTGTTTTTGCATATAATTTTTTATTAATATTTCCTTACCTTTTTACATTTACAGCATTTTTGTTTATTAAATCAACTTTAATTAATATTAGCGGTATACGATACCTGGAAGAGTGACCATTACTCTTTTTAGAGTAGTATCGCTCTTCTGGCGCCCTCAATTTGTTTTCTTTGTTAATTTTCATTTTATCTATTCATTTTTCTTATCTTCTTTTCTATCCATCATACATATTTTCCTGATTTACTGTCTTTAAAAGGCATGCAAATTGGCCGTATCCATCCTTGAGTTTCTAGTGGTCATTCTCTTGCCTACATTGCTAGCCTAGCCACATTCCGTTCAATATTTTTTTCATACTTATTTCATACTTCTTTACTTAATTGTTATCTATTTTACTTCTATCCATTTTATCCCATATATATAGACCACTCTTCTTATACATCTCTCCTCCTACACACCCCAGTTTTTTGCTACACAGTACGTGATGCAGTGGATGAACTTGCAAAACACGTGATGTTAATATTGAGCGCCTTCGCCCCTACCACTGCCAACTAAACCCTATTGAACTGATATGGACACAAGTTAAAAGACATATAACTTAACATAATATGACATTTAAATTAAAATATGTACATGAATTGCTAGAAAGTTCCCTATTACATATGACTAAGGAAATTTTTAAAAAGCGATTGAACATGTGTTAAAAAAATACGAAATCATGTGGAGTTTGGACAAAATCTTGGATGTTCATAATACAGTGTCAGAGACTTTCATGTTCCCGATCTTGACGAGTACACCAAATACACTTAGAATACACTTCTAATACCGATGGGCACATATAAAAGTCTTAAATTCACAACATTTTTAGCAGCAGACACCATTCATGTTGTAAATTTCCTTACAATTTTGATTTATTAGCATTTTTAAAACAAATGTTTCAGTTCTGATTTTTGTTATAGATTTGCTTACAGCTTACTGTTTATATTAATTAAATATATACATGTTATTAAAAATTATATTTTTGCTTTGCAAATGTAAAATCAATCATTACAATAGGACTTTTTAACTGTCCACGTTCCTCGGCGGGAACGATTCGAATGCGTTCTCCGAAAAGGGATCAAAAGACTCACCCGACACTGCCTGTCGGAGTGATGACAGCGAATGTGGGTCGCTTACCACTGACTAATCAATATTTAGCCCCATGAACGGCAAGAGGGTGTCGAAAGAACGCGTTTTCTACCTCACCGGACTACTTATGCCAAAGAGTTATGTAGCATTTCAAGAGCGACTGATTTTACAGTTTGAGAGTGTGTTGCAAGATGAGAGAAAATAGAGCTCGATGGAGGGAAGATAAGAGCTTTCGAAAGATAATGCATGTACTTGCAATATGAAATGGATTGAGAGGGAAACATGCAGATGGGGAATAGCAGTGTTGTATAGGGGTAATTTGGAAGAGTGGCTGTGGTTATCCCACATTGTAACTCCTCCGCGAAATATTTTTAAAGAGATATTTAGGTCAAAATATGCTTTAGTTCTGTCGACAGCATTAAAATATCTGAGAATAAAATAATATATTGTCTGTATATTTTCTACAAATCATCATCATCATCATCATCCAGCCTTCATTTATCACGTCCACTGCTGGACATGGGCCTCCCATTAACTCCTGCATTCTTTGCGATTTTGTGCTCTTTTCTACAAAACCTAGTATTAAATACGTTTATTGACTTCTTACAAGAACTTGATCCACTTCAACGGTGATAATGCAGTAACACTCATGATCGATGTTCTGTCATAACCTTTGCATATATCAGTGGCATATATCACTTTGTTATTTCTAAATTTTTCATAACATATAGCAATCTTTTCTATTGGACGATTAACACTTCGGCATTGAACGCGCTAGCTTTAGTGTTGTTACCGTGTTTGACATTGACTAGACTTTTTTATTATTTGTTGGACATTTAAATCTGCTCTAACGGTTCGTTTGTAAGCTTGAATATGTTTGTTCATCAGGAATCTGTGTGGAGCAAGAAATGGTTTAAGCGGCGAATATCGTGTACATGATACACTTCGCTAACGACCAGACCATTTCAGCTGAAGACGAGAGTGATATAGACTATATGCGAAGAAAACTGGAAGTGGAGAATAACAAGTGGAGCCTTACAATTACTATACAAAAAACTGAGTATTTAGTTACAGGAGAAAAACCAGAAAGCCTATGAATTGAAATGGGAACTTTAACTGGGAAAATCAACGGAAGCCTATCATTACTTCTCAGTCCGAATAACATCAAAAGCAGGTAGTAACGAAGAAATAGATTCTAGAATTGGCAGCAAGATTAGCTACTAGACAGCTACATGGACTATTGTGAAATAATAAAATATCAAACGAAAATAAAAGAGGAATTTATGAAACATTAATAGAAAGTATTGTGTTGTACTTGGCCGAACTTTAGTAAATCAATCAAAGAAACAAATCAAAGATTAAGGCCATGGAAATTTGCCTATGGAGGCAAAAAGACTAAACTGGTATGGACACCTGCAGATAATGGCTGAAAATAGATCGCACCAAAAAAAAGCGGCGAATATAATATGTATTAAATCTTTACGTAAATGCGATAGCTATTGTTCTCTAGTTCCTGTAGTCTATAGGGGTAATGAAGTGCAGACAGCGCTTGCCGCCGGCTGTTTCTCTCTTTGCCTGCACACCTACTAGAGACCCACCACTACCTCCGATGTGCACTGGAGATGGAACACCAGTAAAGGCATATAAGCGTAGATATTGGCAGAAAACAGATTTCGAACACCAGAGAGAAAACAAAACACCAAAGAGAAATCATACAAAAAATAACATAACAGCACACAAAGAAGATAGCTCGTATCTCGAAAAACTCATGAACAAATCGCAACGTACACCATGAGCCCAATTGCTTTTAAAGTTGATTACCATTATATTATTATATTATACATAATATATAGTATAAACATACACTAATTAATACACTCGAGATCATAAAATCCGGGTCACCTTGAAAATTACCGATATTTCATTTTTAACGAGCTTTATCGTAAATAACAATAACACAAATACAAACTAATGCATGTTTCTGAGAATTGTTGCGGTTTCTTTTGTAACAAAGAATTCCAATAGTGCCCATTTCGCGGTAGAGTGCACACTTCCCAAAATGAACGCTACCTGTAACTCCGCTTGTTTTAAATGTCTCGTTTGTGCTTTGACTTTCTGTTCAAATGCAACGGACAAACGTTTATTGTTGCCACCATTAGTGTTTATTAGTGCTATTATTAGTGTTTATTTTTTGACAAAAATGCCTTTGACTGTTGAAACGGCACAAATTGTTGCACTTGTGGAAGACGGTCACACTCAACGGCATGTCGCAAGAACTGTTGGCGTAAGCCTTTCTACGGTTCAACGAGTGCTTTAACGCTTTCAGGAGGCCAGTTTGCTAACCAGGCGACCTGGCTCTGGACGAAGAAGAACGACCACGGCACTAGATGACCGTTTCCTTGTGTTTCAGTCTTTACGAAACCGGACCTCAACAGCGGTTATGCATCAAAATCGTCTAGAGGAAGTACGAAATCGCACAGTCTAGTGTTGCAACAGTCAGAAGAAGACTTCGTTCTTCTTGACTATCGGGTAATGGCTAGAAGACCGCCACTTCGCCGGGTGCCTCGAGTTGCACGACTAGCTTTTGCTCCACAATACGCGCATTGGGGAATTAACGATTGTGGCAAAGTGTTATTCTCAGATGAATCCCGTTTCTGCCTAACTGGATACGATGGACGTGTAAGAGTTTGGAGGAGAACCGGTGAAAGATTTTCACAAGCTTGAATTGCTCCAAGAATGCCATTTGGTGGAGGCTCGGTCATGGCTTGGGGAGGTATATCTTCCGACTTCCACACAGAATTACCCTTCATCGAAAATGGGTCCCTAACTGCACGAAGGTACATTACGGAGATTCCGGAAGAACATGTTATACCCAACATGGCAGGGCTTGGAGAAAACGCCGTTTTTATACAGGACAACGTGCGATCGCACGTTGCCAGGATCAGTATGTAATGCTTGGACGAAGTTGGAATTACGAGGGTAGCCTGGCCAGCTAGGTCTTCGGACCTGAATCCCATCGAACATCTCTGGGACGATTTAAAAAAACGTATTCAAACCCATACACCTCCTCCTAACAACGCACAGGAGCTTAAGGATCTGTTAGTGAGAGAGTGGAATAAAATGTAATCCGGAGAAAAATTGAGAGTATGAACCGTCGTCTGCAAGAGGTTATTAGAGTAAGGGGAGGCAATACACGATATTGGTCATTGAAATTTTACTGATTTTTTACCATGTTCTGTATTTTCCATATTTTTTCGTATGTCTGTTGTATCAACAATTTGATTTGTTTTCTGTTTTTTTTTTTCAATAAAAACAATAAAAAACCATTTTTTTTCTTTCAAAACAAACATTGATGACAAATAAAAAATACATTAGCCAAAAAAAAGGTTATTACTGTACCAGAGGCAAAAATATTTAAGAAACTTGAAATTTTCAAGATGACCCGGATTTTATGATCGCGAGTGTATATACACTATTTTTGTTTTAGGCAACCTACCAAAAAAATCTAAAAAAACACACAAAAAAACGGCCTCGGCCAATAAAAAAATTAAAAATACTAACAAAAACCGGAGCAGGCCACCAAAAAAATTAACAAAAACACAAAAAACCCAGGCACGTAGGGCCCAACCTCTTGAGCACCAAGTCACCGAACTGAGTCTGACTAGGGAACCATGTTGGAGTTCTATTACCCAGGACTCCCACAATGAAGAGCATTTGTGCCCCTTACACGCATAGGAGTGCTATAGAGGGGAAAGGTAGGGTCTGTGTCATTGGAGCGCGGATAACAACTGTTTTAACTCGAGTTAATACACCTCGCTCCAATGAATTGTTACACCCGAACGTAATTGTTAGGTCTGAACATGTCATACAGGCTGGGGATTAATTAAATTGTTGCTTGCTTGCAGAACAGATTTCGAACCAGAGAACTGATCTGGTAAGACCTCTAACCCGGGCCTTTGAGTATTCATCGAAGGCTAATTGCTCTGAGAGTTCAAGCTGGGGTACTGATCTGGTAAGAGCTCCTAATCTGGAGTCTTGAAAAACTAACCTAAGGCCAAATTTTCTCACCCATTGGCGAGCAAATATTGATTAGTTGCTTTACGTCCCTCATTTCTATCATAGACTAATTAGTGATTACTCTTTTCCTGATGTTTGTGTACTGACCAATATATCTTTCTTTTTATTTTAACTTTTCTAGCATCGCCAACATTTATTTTTCACAGGTATCAACACCGGATCACAGCGTCGTCGACTTATTTACTAGGTATTTTATTTTATTGCACGTAGGCGGTCTGACAAGTATTTAGCCTCAGCGCCCGATGGCGCTACTATCTCAAGATAGAAATTTACTATCGTGTAATATATTCACCTAGACGGTTAATGTAAAAATTTCAGAATCGGACTCGTAGTTTTCCTCCGCCGTCCCCATAGCGAAATTGGTCGAATTGGGCTAGGAACTGTTTGGACCGATCCACGATATTCTCTAGATTTGACTCCGTGTGACTTCTTTTTGTTTCCAAACTTAAAAAATGCACTCGCCGGGCACAAATTTAAGTCGAAACAGCAGGTCATCGCTGCCACGGAAGCCTACTTTGCAGATCTCGGAAAAAAGTATTTTTCAGACAGGTTAAAGAAGTTGAAACATCGCTGTATCAAGTGTATCGAGCTAAAGGTACACTATGTTGAGAAATTAATCGCCACTTTTTCAACATTTTCGTTTTTCTTTTGTAGGCCCCATAAGTACTTATGGGACCACCCTAGTACATATTTTATAGAAGTTCGTTTCATTCTGTTATTTATTTTGAATATAATTTTATTCAAATTAAACTTGTGTTTTAGTGTCTTTAGATTTTATTTCGCCGTTTCAATTTCTGCCCTTAAAATTGAAAGTTTCATCTTTATATTGTCTAGCATCTGGATTCTGATTTACGGTTCCATAAGTGGCGTGTAACAGTTTTTCGCAGTATTGTCTCGATACTCCAGAAATAGTTTTTGTCCCACTTTTGCTTTAAGATCTTGTATTCAAAACCTTGTTTCACTCTTCCAGTCATTGTTACCATTTACTTTTAGTAATTTCTTTTACTTAGAACATATTATCGGCATACATTAAGTACCAAGGTATCATCTGATCCAGTAGGTACCAATGAAAACATCCAAGAGAACTAAACACTGGGTTCAGATGAAATCCTAGTTTCACATGAAATTTTTTAGTCCCCCCCCCCCATACCTATCCTAATACTTATCACACTATCGATTGTATCAATTTCTCACAAGAAACTAATTAATAGGCGTTTGTTAGGTTTTGTGTGTGTCACAATAAAAAATCAATACATTTCAATACAAACACGGAACTCGACAACATTTCAAACGTGATTGTAGACACTATCGCTTAAAAAAAATCCTCGATTAATTCCATCGCCAGGTAAACGGTTAATCGTAATAATAGCAGTCGTTAAAGGAAGCGAAAAAGATAAGTATATTACGGAATGGTTATCCATCAAGCTGTTATCACTTTGAGTAAAAGTATATTATTTGTGTCAAATGTCTAATCCACTTAACAAGTTGTTTGCCTTCTAATTTTAAATGAGACACTTAGATCGATGAGTGACGGACGGGTTAAGGGTATGAATTAAATATGAACCTTCTTTTTACAGGTGCTATATGTTTGATATTTATTGTATCAAAAAAAAAATGTAAATAATAATATGCTACAAAAAATATTTCCGGACATAATAATGAAACAAGCAAATAAAAATGTCGTATAAATTGTTGTAGGTATATGTATATAATAAAATAATCTAATACTGTATTTTTTAAATTTATTTTAAGATCTTCGTCTCGGGGAACTTGGGGGTCGAACCACGCTCTGCAGAGGGCTTCGACCGTGCGTCGTAGGCGAAGAATCCACTGCTAAGTCCATCTTTGGGTAAGGACTCGGTGAATTATTGGTTCGGTGTCTCTTGTCTTGATAAAGACAAGATATTTCTTACATGACCAAGTAAAATAAAAACACCAATATTATTGTTGTAGAAATAAATCAGCCTCAGAGCCTGAAGTGGTAGCTGAAGCAGAGCCCCTAGAATGCTGGTGACTCTAGGAGAACCCGTGAGGGACTGACCTGCCTGACCTGAAAATCGCCTACTTTTATAAATGCGTTTTGTAGCGATATTAGCGATTTCCAGGTCGATTAGCCAATAGAAAGGATTATAGGCTGTGCACACTAGTCCACTAGACTATAGCACTCGATTACAATCTTTATCTACAGGGTGTTTCAAAAAAAGGTAACGCCGTCTTCAGGGTAGGTAAAAAACTGAAAAATAATTGGGGTTTGCTTAGTAAACAATTTTTGTAACGCCATCCGTTTTCAAGATACAGGGCGTCGAAGAAAAAAAAATTTACGCATTTTTTACGATTTTGCCGAAACTACTGGCAACATTGTAATGAAATTTTATACGAATATGTTTTGGAAGCTGATACATCCCATGAATTTGTTTTTATATCTAATTCTCATAGAGGGCGCCAGTTACACGGATCGTACTAGGTATTAGTCAATATAACTTTTTTAAGAGTATAATTATTAATCAAAATTTCAAGTAAACTTAAACATCATTCAATTTTACACGAAAAAGGTACTCTTGGTAAAACTCGATACTGTGTACCGTTTTCGGAATTTATTGGAAATGAAATGAAACGGAATGAAAATTATGAAGTAATAATAGATACTGGTAGTAATGATAAAGTTCTAATAGGTATACCTCTATGTTCTCCAAGTGTGCCATGGAAATCTGACATTTATTGATTGTTATGACGATAAATCAACAATAATTAGAGTTTTGAAACCTCGTTATTTGTAAAATCAAATCAAAATGTACTCAAATGTTGAATACACTGACATGTTATTAACTTTAGGCGAATGTTTAGGATGTTCTTAGTGCAGCTGTGACACGTTATGCAGAAAAGTTTCCTAGAAGAAACTTACCAAGTAAAAAAACATTTAGAGCCGTTGAACGACGTTGTCGAGAAACTGGGAATGTGAGACCAAATAAAATAAATTCTGGTAGACCAAGAACAACAAGAACAATTAATAAGGAAAATAATATTTTAAATTTACTTGATCAAGATCCAACTGTTAGCGTAAGGAATACAGCAAGACAAACAAATACTTCTTCTTCAAGTACTTGGCGGATACTGAAAGAACAGCAATTACATCCTTATCATTACAGACAAGTCCAAGAGCTCTTGCCAGATGATCTACCGGTTAGAGTGGATTTTTGTGAAACATTGCAACAAAGGACAGCCCACAATCCAAAATTTTTAAAATGCATTATTTTTACGGACGAGGCCACCTTTACGCGACAAGGTATGTTTAACTCCCATAATGCACACTACTGGTGTGATGAGAATCCACGAGTCAAAAGGGTATCACATTATCAGTATCACATTATCATTATCATTAAGGGTATCAATTAATAGGTTATCATATTCTACCTGGAAATTTAAATAGTGATATGTATCTTGATTTTTTAAACAATTCCTTATTCGAGATATTAGACGATTTAACGCTAAACGAGCGAAGATCTTTAGTTTTTATGCACGATGGAGCTCCACCACACTTTGATAGAAGGTGTCCTAATTGGTTGAGTAATCATTCTCCGAATCGATGGATTGGTATAGGCGCAGAAGCTCCGAGTCATTGGCCTCCTCGGTCATGCGATTTTAACCCTTTGGACTACGCAGTTTGGTCTTATATTAAGGAAAAAGTGTATGCTACAGAGGTAAATTCACGCCAAGAATTGGAAGAAAGAATTCAACGTCAATTTAATGACATCATAGCTGATCCCCTAACGTTTAGAAAGTTAATGAAATCTTTAGAAAAAAGAATAGACTTGTGTATTCGCGAAAACGGAGGGCATTTTGAACACTTACTGTAATTGAATTTTATTTTATGTTCTTAGTCATTAATTTATTTTTCTTCTTGTGAGTTTTGTTTAATTACTAACTATTTTATACCAGCATCAATTATTACTTCATAATTTTCAAATCAAAATATTCCGAAAACGGTACACAGTATCGAGTTTTACCAAGAGTACCTTTTTCGTGTCAAATTAAATGATGTTTAAGTGTTTAAGTTTACTTAAAATTTTGATTAATAATTATACTCTTAAAAAAGTTATATTGACTAATACTTAGTACGATCCGTGTAACTAGCGCCCTCTATGAGAATCAGATATAAAAACAAATTCATGAGATGTATCAGCTTCCAAAACATATTCGTGTAAAATTTCATTACAATGTTGCCAGTAGTTTCGGCAAAATCGTAAAAAATGCGTAAATTTTTTACTAAGCAAACCCCAATTATTTTTCAGTTTTTTACCTACCCTAGAGACGGGGTTACCTTTTTTTGAAACACCTTGTATACCAAAAATGGATCACTTAGAAAGGCATTCTGCCTAAACAGCTGTAGTGATAAGATTTTATAATAAATTTTGTGGAAGTTTCGAAAACAAAGTTTTCAGTGTTATTATTATATAAAATATTTTGAAGAAGAATATGTCAAAAAATCATCATCAAATATTCTAGAAAAAACTTCAGATAGCATCTGACAAGTCAGTGTTGTCAAGTCCCAAAATATAAGCAATGCTCCCTGTACATCCGCTATTTTTTCTACTTATTTACTTTAGTATATTTAATGTTGATTTAGTTTAAATTATGCAAATTCGGGTGATCATTCACCGTACTTAAATCAACGGTCTGGTTGATTATTCACTATTGTTGATTTTAATATCTATGCAAATTAGTAATACCATCCATATTGCCGATTTATGTGATTTTAATAATTTAAATTGAATTAAACAATTCCGCTCACAAAGAGATCATTAGTATTCAAAACCGACGGGATAATTTTGCATTCATATTTGCTGTTTCTTATTTTGGTAGTTCGTAAATGAGCGTATTGATTTTTAAACGGCCCAGCAGATTGTAATTACTGATAATTACAAAGTTAGTATCTGGCCAGACATTAACCGGTCATTCATCTCATCAAAAACAAGATTTACTTTTAGATATCAAGATTATTTTATTTTTTTCTGTGAAATATCAATCTAGGGAACTTAATCGTAATCAAATATTTATTTTTATGAATAATAAAGAAATAAAGAGATGTTTACGTAATATTATGATTGGATCGATCAACTCAAACATTACCTAAACCATAAACTGAATGCAAAAGATCAAAATTTGATATTAATAAAAAATATTTTTCTATCCTTTAAATAGATTAGAGCTTATTCGTCAGTATAGCCAAACAAAGTTGATGTTGCTTCTGCAATCTTCAATATATAAACTACAGGCATTTTAACTACCTCTAAATAGAAGTTGACTTTTTTTCTAAATTGGCAAAGGATCCAGCATTTCCCAAAATAATATTTTATCTATTTCTGCTATTATGATTTGTTCTGTTTCAATCTAAGTTTTGTGATCATGTATCACAGAGTTCTATGAGAGAATTTGTTTGCAAGTGTGTACGGCTTGCCTTTGTTTTGCGACTTTCGGTTGTATTCTTCGGTGTGTCACTCCTCTTTTCAGGGAAAACATTGAAGAGGATCATTAATGTGAAGTGGACTAGGGATTTCATGTCCGAGGATAGGTCGTATGAGGAAATTTGTTTGGAAGTGTGTACGGGTTGCCTTTGTTTTGCGTCTTTTGGTTGGATTCTTCCGTGTCGGCATTTTTGTGAAAATACCGGGTGACCTCCGTTAGTTGGGACATTTGGGAACACCTATCGTGGGGCATGCAGTAGACCTGTGCTGGTGTACACAGTATGGACAGATAATTAATTTCTGGGGCATTTGTTATTGAGGTGTCCGCTTTTCAGAATTTCGAACAGTATTTTAGTCGAACCGGAACGGAATTGCTTGATCTTGGAATCGCGCATTTCAATCGTTCTCCTTCGATCTTAATACCATTCGAGAATGCATTAGCAAATTCAGTTTCAGAGTTTGTGAAAACTCTAATGAAAGAGATGGGTTAATTTGTAGAATTTTTAGGACCAGAATGTAGTTTCCTAAGAATATTTCATGCTATGTGGCTACTGTGCATGAAATTGAGATTCTCTAAAGTTTTCTCTACCTTATGGTTCTTGCAGAATTTAGCGTTTCTAAGAGTTTTTCTCTAACGTGAACCTTAGTTCAAGTAAAAATACGATAATATTTTTTTCGTAATACAAAATATTAGCGGCATTCTTTCAACCAATCAAATATGCGCATATGCCATAATAAGCCGCAATAGAAGGATAAGGATAGATTAGTTGTTGTTGTGGAAAACTATTTCCTCAGGTTTTTTAACCATGATATTCTTTCTCCCAATTCCTCGCTTTACGATTACTTTGCCTTGAAGGATTATTTTCAGTAATCTGTATTTAGTGCCGTTTCTCATTATGTGTCCGAGATATTCTAACTTTCTCCTTTTAATCGTTTTAATCGTTTAATAGAAGGATATTAAATGAAAAAACTATAGATTTGAAACGGGATCCCGCTTCATTTGGTCTATATATAAATAAATTGAAAACAAAATATATAGAGTGCACAAGGTCGAATCAACACGAGAATCTCAAGATAAACAACCATACCTACGAATATACCTATACCTTTTCCTATCTAGGCTCAATAGCAAATGATAGCAACAACGTCAGTCAAGAACTACAAGCACGGATTCTTAGCGGCAATAAGTGTTTTTATTCATACAAAGACGTAATGAAAATTATGTTACTGAATCGTGAGCCTAGGATTTACAAAACAGTAACTAGATCAGTGGTCACATACAGATGTGAACCGCGGACCCTTTCAACCACTGATAAAAATCAATTGAGAATATTTGAGCGCAAGATATTAAGAAAGATATTTGGACAAAATCATTGCAGCGATGGTTCGTGGAGAATAAAAATAAATCATGAGCTGGATGAATCAATGCAGAGAGTAGATATTGTTAGATTTGTAAAGTCACAAAGAATCATGAATGGCTTGGCCACTTAGAAAGAATGCCAGATAATCGAGCTGTAAAAGTAATCCAGAGATGGAATCCCTAAGGAAATAGGACAAGAGGGAGGCCCCGTAAAAGGTAAATAGACAATGTAGAGGAAGATCTTAAAACCATGAATATCAGGCAGTGGCGAAGAAAAGTATCCAACAAGGCAGAATGGAAAAACGTGTTTAGCAAACCTTGTTTAGCAAACCAAGGCCCACAAAGGGTTGTAGCACCAATAAAAGAAGAAGACTAATTTGGGTAGTTCATCATTAGCTATTTAGTCGACTTCCGCTCATCCGCGCAGTCGACTAATGTGAATCAAATTTTTTAAACTAGATCTAATGTATTATTCTTATTATCATAAGCAGAAATATAATATTCTATTCTGATAATGTAAAGTGGTCAGCAAGAAACATATTTTTTTTACGCGCCTGCAATGGTCGAATTGAAACTTTCCTAGAATTCATAATTGGTACGTGATTTCGGATACATTTCACCACTTACGGCACGTCATTTTGGATGACTAATTTCATTTAATATTTGCCAGACTATACTGCATGATATAAAATAGTAATTTAGGCTCATATAAAATATGCCCTAAAATATATAAATACAGTCATTAAGAAAGAATTTAGAAGATGTAAAACCTGATATATAACCGGACTATTTTAAAAAACTGCCATCAAAAAAAAATATCCATGTTTTTCGTTAACATCCGGAACAGATAGGCACCGTAGGAATAAGAATAATCAAAACATCGCAAAACGTTCAGTATAAAACTATCAAAAACTTTCAACACATTACAAAGTCTGCTTTACAACCGACATTTCTGTGAAACCTCACGCTCGAAAATAAAATTCGAGCCATCATTCTCCTCAAAAAGAAGGATGCTCCAAAGGGCAAAACCAATCGTCTTGAGTACTTTACTTATTCAAACGAATAATGCAACACTTTTCTACAAAAAGGACCATTTCATTTGATCGGTTGCTGTTCAGTGTTTACGATTTATCGCCGAGGAAATTGGTCGATATGTTATTGCCACGGCGGACCTAACAGTCTTTGATTAAACTGTCAATGTGGCGGTGCGAGGCTTCCACTCAAATAAAGAATTCTATTCGTGCGGTTGTTTCTTTTCTGCGGGATGGGTGGTTACGACTGGGTCGGATATTGTTAACAAACTACGATGTAAGTTTTTAGTTCTTAGGTCATTCTATTTTAATTTCGTACTTTTCTTTTTTCTTTCACTTAAAATTTTCAAAGCACTGCTTTGCGATGAGCTTAGTCTTCTTATTTTATAACTTTTCTTAAACGTCATTATTGTGTTATTGTGGTTTTCTTTTCTTTTCTTGCGAAGAAAAAAGGACACTGTACACGTAATTTAGTCAATCTGATTTATAGAGCGAATTTCTACTACCTGCCACAAAGAACCCTTATTACTTTTAAAAGGTTGTGCCTTTTACAACTTTTATTTTAGCAGTATAATCGTTATTTTCTATTACTAGTGTTCTCAAGTACAAGTACTTATTTATTCTTTCAATATGCTAGCCTCTTACTAGTAGGATTTTATTAGTTTTATTTTTTTTTAACATTTTTAACGTTGAAGGAGAATCTATATATCTGAGTTAGCTCCATATCATGAATGAACTTGTAGTGCCTGCTGCATATCATATTTGTCCGGATTTTGTTTTTAAGTATAACGCAAAGCTAGGTACTGCTTATATCACCCTTCTTCTTAACGTGCCCTATCAAGTCCCCTTGACGTTGGCGATTAACATGGCGAAACTGTCTCTGTCTTGAGCTATTCTAAAGAGTTGCTCAGCTTTCCTCATTCCTGTCCACTCCCTGATATTCTTCAACCAAGAGGCCTGCTTTCTACCAATTCCTCTGCGTCCTTCGATTTTACCCATCATAATAAGTTGAAGAATATTACATCGGTCTCCCCTTACTACGTGTCCAAAATAGGCCATCTTTCTACATTTGATGTTATCAAGCAGCTCGCGAGCAGCATTTGCTCTCTCAAGGACTGCCACATTTGTCAGCATAGCCGTCCATGAAATTTTTAGTATACGTCTGTGCAGCCACATTTCAAAGGCCTCCAGACGATTAATGGTGGATATTTTTAATGTCCATGCTTCGTATAAAAGGACTGACCAAATGTAGCATTTAACCATGCCCTTTCGAAGTTGAAGTTGCAAGTTATCATTACAGAAGAATTACTTCATTTTTAGATTCTACGTTTCATCTCTTGATCTGGATCTAGTTGTTCAGTAATATGGCAACCAAGATAATCAAAACTGGACACTCTTTGAATTATATGACCATCAACATATAATCGTGCATCTTGATGTGCTAAACGGCTAAACACCATGTGTTTTGTTTTTGAACAGTTTATGTTTAGGCCAAACTCTCTTCCCACTGTATCAATGGCATTTAAAAGGCATTGTAATCCATTCATGTCATCACTTAAAATAACTGTATCGTCTGCATATCTGATTGTATTTATCAGAATTCCATTAACTTTCACGCCCCATTCCAAATTATGCAGCGCTTCTTTAAATATTCTATCTGAATATAAATTAAATAACAGTGGGGATAGTATACAACCCTGTCTGACACCTCTTTGTATTTTACATATTTCTGTTGATTTTCCGTTTATGCGAGCTGTCGCTGTTTGACGCCAGTATAACTTTTCTATGAATCGTATGTCTTGACTATCAACTCCTTTATCCTTTAATATTGTAATTAATTTGTGATGCTGTACTCGATTAAAGGCCTTTTCATGGTCAATAAATACAGCAAAGACGTCTTTCCTTTGATCTCGACATTTCTGCAGTAATACATTTAGTGCAAAGAGGGCGTCCCGAGTTCCCAGTCCATTTCTGAAGCCAAATTGTGTTTCATCCTGGTCTTCTTCACATTTATCTCTGATTCTACTGTGGATGATGCGTAGAAATATTTTCAAAGTGTGGCTCATAAGGCTTATCATTCTATAATCGCTACAGTTTTTCGGACGTTGTTTTTTTGGTAGTGTTATGAATTCGGACTTTAACCAATCTTCAGGGATATCACCAGTCGAATAAACATCATTGAAAAGCTTGACCAGTATTCCAATGTTTTCCTCATTTATAAGCTTTAACATCTCTGTCGGTATGTTATCAGGGCCAACGGCTTTCTTGTTCTTTGCTAACTTTATAGCATGCAGTATTTCTGATTTTAGTATTTCTGGTCCTTCACCTTCAACTAAAGTCTCCAGTTCTTCGGGTTTAGATATCACCCTAGAATTTATAAAAGCCTGTTAAATTTAAGTTTTGGAGTAACCAGTATTGAGTTTTGACTTTAATCCGATTGAACAATTAGGATAGGATCCATCTTTATTTCAGACTATTCTGAAATTTGTGCAGATTTTTCTGGAAGAATAGGAAAATATGTATGATAGTATTTGTGACACGTTTTTTACTTTGATTTATGTACTTTGACCTCATTAATGACTTATTTCAATCACATGCACAAATGCTTATTAAAATTGCTTAAAACATTTATTTCCATAGCATCTTTTTTAAGGAATTTGAAGCCTCTCTTTGAAGAAAAGTTTAGATACTTCTAATTTTGTCGAGCACTTTATATACAGAAAATACGTAAACGAAGAGAAGGATAGTTTTTCTCGTTGCTTGGTCCAATAAACACAAGCCTCTTATACAACAGGTCGTTTTTGTACCACATAATCTAAGTTTCCTTAACAAAAACTAAACCCATATAAAAGTTTTCACGTCTCATTCTGGTTAATTTAAAGCTCACCGTTCCTTTCTTATTAAGCGAATTTTGTGCTTTTGTAGTTCTACCTTTATTATAAAATACACAGCAAAAACTGTTCATACAAAGTTTTTGTTTAAAGTGTGAAAAAGTTAAAAAAGAAAAACGAAACAAGAGCTCAACGAGGAAGAAAAACGCACTTAGGTTAAGTTAAATTTTAAAACCTATTTACTGGTAACAAATAAAGACAAGCACTCACTGAACATATAGGTTTTCATTCTTGGATCTAAAAATGTTGAGATAATTAAAGTTTTACTTTTATCTACATTTAATAGCCAGTCAAAAAATTTCTTAGATCTTAATCGGTCGGGAAAAATCTTTTTTATTAAATTTCTGTAAATACATCAAACTATTAGACATGGGAATTACTAATGATGCAGTGTAGCATAATTTTATTCTCTACTAATAATTTTTGTAGCATTTTCGAATGGTTTTAGAATACTACATAAATGTTTAATATTTTTCTAATCAGCTACATTTATAATAGGAAGTTCCTTATCAATGAGCGCGTCTGAACTTCTTATAACAAGTAAAAAAGTAGAGTTCCAACGAGCTGGAACATCATTAAGCAATTTTAAAGGGATTTTCCCAGGTTACGCTGATAAGACAATAACCTCTCATTAGCCGTTTAACTCTTTCGGAAATGAGTTACAATCGTCTTGACTTTACAGTCTTTGACAATTAAATTTAGTGTATGTGCCATGCAAGATACAAAAAAACAAGTGCACAATACGGACTCAGACTAAATATCACAAAAACCAAATGGATGTTAGTAAGCAAAACCCAACAACCACCACAGCAACTGATATTAGACAATGAAAGAATTGTACACTTGGATTCGTACATCTACTTGGGAACAATAGTTAACTCAAATTGGGATCAAGCGAAGGAAATACGTATAAGAGTAAAAAAAGCACGAGCATTGTTCACTAGCATGAAGCAAACTTTCACCTCTAAAAGCCTCACCCTACCTCTCAAAATTCGACTTCTGAAATGTTATGTATTCCCGGTTTTGTTATATGGAATGGAGGTGTGGACAATGACCGCAACATTGATGAAACAAGTAGAGGCCTTCGAAATGTGGGCATACCGACGTATATTACGTATATCCTGGACTGAGCACGTGACCAACGAAGAGGTACTACGCCGGATAGGTAAAGAGAGAGAGGTAGGAATAAGTATAAAGAAAAGAAAGTTGGAATACTTGGGTCACGTTATGAGACATAATAAATATAGAGTACTACAGCTGATCGTTCAAGGGAAAATAGACAGCAGAAGGGGTCCAGGGAGGAGAAGACACTCGTGGCTCCAAAACTTGTGGCAATGGTTCGGATTGTCATCTGCTGAACTATTCAGATCTGCCGTAAACAAAGTCAGAATAGCCATGTTGATTGCCAACGTTCGGAACGGACAAGGCACATGAAGAAGAAGAAGCCATGCAACCAAAATGATTCCATTTTAATTAAGAAATTATTGCATTTTTAATATTATTGGCATTATCAGAAACTGCAAGCAATATTTTGTTTTCTATACCTCAAGCCTCTACAATTCGCTGAAGCTCTTTCGACAAATTCCCTGAAGTATGAGCTACATCAATAGCACTACATTCTAACAGAACAGAGTAAAACTTACAATTACTATCTAAAAATGAGCAGTTACACCAATATAGCTAATGGTATTAATAGATATCCAATGGTATTAATACAAAACTGTTGAACATTGCTATTCGATTCGCATATTCTTATAAATAGCTATATTTAGAATCGCGGCTATTTTTATTTTTCCATAACAGTTGCTAACTGCGATTTTCAAATAGCAGCTATAAAATCACTGGTTGCGATATATAGCTTATCACTTACCATCCATGATAGTTTTTAAGAGGAAAAGCTTTCAAAAGGAACTTTTATTAGGTGCTCCTCCCGACAGCATTGTCACTATTAGTGATACTGGATATATCAGTAGCAATATTTTAGTGACATGGCTTAATCATTTCATTGAAACAGTTAAGCCAAGCCCTGATGTCCCTGTTTTGTTATTGTTGAACGGCTACAGCACCCACAGTAAAAATCTGAAAGCTCTTAAAAATTATTGCGGAATAACGTGGGGCGAACTGTATGAATGTTCAAAATGTTTTTAAAGAAACTGATTTCGATATTTGACAGTGCATCAAACTAACCATGAATCCCAACAGAAAGCATCCTCTTCTGAAGAAGATAATATTCCATTGGCAGAACGAACGAAAAGGGCAGCATCAACTTTCCTAAATACTATTTCAGTTCAGGATATTTCGGCGTTACCTATAAAAAAATCAAAATCATCAAAAGTTTGCCGCACCCAGGACGCAGTTGAATTGACTAGTTCTCCGTGCAAAACGAACTTGAAGCACGAGCTGAGGCATTTAAAGTAAAATCGATTAAAACTACTTTAAAATTGTCAATAATTGGTTGTGAAAAAAGTAGCAAAATTAGGTGTAGATAAATCTGGCAGCTGGTATTGTGAAATATGGGAGTCTGAATCCGTCGAAGAAAGGATTCAATGTCTTCAATGTAAAATTTGATTTCATGTAAAATGTGGAAGATATTTTATTGTTTAAATTGTAAAACTTAAAATTGAGACTCATAATAGTAAATGGCAATACAGATTTTTTACATTTAGGTTAAGTTTATCGGTTACAAAAAATTGAATATTAGTTTATATTATGTTAGTATACAGTGATGAGTGCCTTAAGAACCGGCAAAATAACGCAAAAGATAGAAAACATAATACGTTGTGAAATAAAAAGAGATGAAAGTAGTAGAGGTGGAAAATTATCGATAGAAACCTCTAATTTACATTACATTATATTAGGACTATCGATAGTTTCCCACCTTTAGACGTTAGCTTATGAGCTAGTTGACTTCAGTCATAATATTACAAGTATGACGTCGAACATTAACATTTTTTAAATTTTGCATAAAGTAAAAACTGATTGAAGACAATAAAGCAAATGTAAATAAACAGTTTAATTAGTAGTAATTTGATAATTAATTTTGTGTTGACGAATACAGAATAACAAGCTATGATCATTCTGTATTGAGAAGGATGTATGCGACGTCTCAAGTCATAGTTTATTATTGGTAAATACTTTAATTTTGGATAAAAAAATATTCCTACTTAAACTGTTTTTACTTACATTACGTGATACGTATTACTATGACTAAAGTCAACCAGCTCATAAGCTAACGTCTAAAGGTGGGAAATTTTCGATAATTCTAATGTAATGTAAAGTAAATTATAGGTTTATATTGATAATTTCTCACCTCTACTACTTTCATCTCTTTTTGTTTTACAACGTATTATGTTTTCTATCTTTTGCGTTATTTTGCCGGTTCTTAAGGCACTCATCCCTGTATAGTTTTTAACACGTTCCTCATGTTTAAATATAGGTTTAAACATCGGTCCGATTTAGGGCGCTAATGGTCCAATTAAAGGCGCCGGTATCCCAAATTGGACTTTTGTTTATATATTTTTTGCATTAAAAAAATAAAATATAAACTACCACGTGTCTATTATTTGTGATTTTATGAAATATAAACAGTACCCAGTATGATGCAAATGTATGGAATAAATTCATTATCTCAGAAACAGACGACTTTAAAAAAAAAATCTTAAAACACGTCAATTTTAATTTTTGAATGGCCATCGACTGCTATATAATATGTGTTAGACATTACGTACAAATTGTACTTAAGTACAATTAAATTACAACAAATGTTCAAATTGACTACCTTCAGCAACAATACAATGTGAAAGACGGGCAATAAATTCTTTTCTAACGTTTTCGATGACTTCAGGTGTTATTTGTGCAATTTCCGTTCTGATGCGCTCCTTCAACTCTTCCACATTATTCAGTCGATTTTGATACACTCTGCTCTTTAAATATCCCCACAAAAAAGTCCAACGGAGTCAAATCTGGAGACCTTGGTGGCCATTCGATTGGCCTACCTATCCACCTACCTAAGAAAACGTTATTATTTGGAAATATTTGATTCAGCTGTGACAACAGATAATCCTGAAGCAATTCTGGATAACGAGAAGCAGTTAAGTTTTCCTCAAAAAAATATGGCCCTACAATTTGATTGTTTATAATGCCGGCCTAAACATTCACCTTCTCGGGATAATGTGTCCTATACTCTTTCATCCAATGTGGATTTTCACTTACCCAGTATCGATATGTCCGGCGATTTACGTGACCGTTTAGCATAAAAGACGCTTCATCAGAAAAAAGTACCTTTTGTATGAAACCCTGATCTCTATTACATTTTTCCATATTGGTTTCGCAGAATTCGATTCTTCTATCAAAGTCACCTTCTAATAGCTCCTGGACCAGATGTACTTTGTATGGATGCCACTTCTCTTTTTTTAGCACTCTTACAACAGTTGATTGGTGGACATTATTATCTAGTTCGACCTGCCTAGAACTGGTATGGGGATTGTCTTGAAACGCCAGTACAATGTTCAGTTTCTTGGCATCGGATATTGATTTTCTACCACTTTTGGGAAGATCTTTAACATGGCTCGTTTCTCTAATTTTTTTTTTCAGTTTTATTCACTATTGATTGAGTAATTGTTTCGCGATTTGGTTATTTAGCATTAAATAAATTACGAACTTCTGCCTGAGTCCTCACTCTATCTCCATAACCAATCATGGTTAAAATCTCGATTCGTTCTGTTTCTGTTAATCTCATAATTGTAAATGCTGTTTTGTAATGTCGGCAAAAAACTGAAAGAGTAAAAATTTGACGACTATTATTTGACAGATTCATAGATCATTGACAAATAAAGACGAGTCAATGAAAATATTGATTTAAATATTTTTGAAAAATATATAATTAATAGTAATACTTACTAAAATGATTAATTTGAGATTATAATGTAGCATTGTTTGTTATCAATGTATTTTTTTTTTCGGAACCAGCAAAAAACAATATTTTGTTTTATTCCCAGTGGCGTTCCTTAGTGTATTTTAGTTCAGTGAATGAATATTTATTGTAATTCCTTGTTACTTGACAAAGTTCATAATTTTAGTGAACCCTGTAGAAATAAATATTTAAATGATTATATCGTTGCAAAGGCGATAAGGAGACCTTTCAAATGAGCTGTCGCGTGACCTCGGTTTGTATTACAAAAAATCGTCGATTACGTCATTACGCAGACAATGATGACGTAATGTCTAACACATATATAGCAGTTGATGGCCATTCAAAAATTAAAATTGACGTGTTTTAAGATTTTTTTAAAGTCGTCTGTTTCTGAGATAATGAATTTATTCCATACATTTGCATCATACTGTATACTTACCCTATTTATATTTATATAGGTTTATATAGGTATATTTCTATATGATAAATTTGAGCAATAAAACATTTTTTTTTAAATAAAATATAGGTCTTGAAATAAAATTGCTGCATTATTATTTTTATCTAGAGTTCGCCTCTGATGTTTTATCACTAAGAACCAATAACTTTGGCTATTAAATTGATGACAATGACAACAATAGCTCTAATCCTTTAATGAAGGAAAAACGTCCAGACGATATATTTTGAGACAAGCTATACATAGACCAATATAAAATAGCATATTTTGTCAATATAACCTGAAATTCAAATAAAATAACTAATTCAGTTACCTTCCGCAGCATGTCCTCGAGCGAGTCCATGTCGGAGCCTCCGTTGTTGTTGTTGCTCGGTTGCACCATGTGTGGATGTTCGCCTGCCTCTGAGGTACTTCCTCCACTGAAACCACTCACTTCGAACCCCCAAACACCCCCGAGGGGCCTTTTGACGCGTGACCCTCGCACCTTCGGTTAGTTACGACGCCACGGGTGACGCCACTGGTTTTTAGGTTATGTTCACACTCATAGCAGTGGAGGTCGAGATGAAGAGTTTTTTAAAATTGTGAGGTGTTCTAGTTATGTAGTATTTTTAATCTTTATTATTTTTATTATTAAACTATTATTTTCTGTAATAGTTAAATATAATTAAAATGGATTTATAAGGTATTTCAAATCTGTTGCTATTTGATTATATGTAGGTTCCTTTCCATTATAGACAAAACTATATAAGAAAACGTTTTATAGACCTAAGAACAGTAGAATATTTGATTTTAAAAAGTATAATAATAATTTATAATATTTTATTTATTTAAAGTATAATAATATTTTATATTTATAAGCAAATAATAATTTATAGTAGTCTACTCGTCATAGATGAAAATGCCATTAAACCTCTAAAAATCATACAAACAAGCTGAATTTTGCTGAGAATATTAATTTTGGGACCTCAAAAAATAGGCAAAAAAGTTTGCTGTTTCTACCTCCGAGCTTCCCTTAATAATATTCTCTCATAAACAAGGCTTAAAGCGACCTGTGATTTTGAATGTCAGTTACGCGCGAAAGTTACGAAATCAGTTTTTTTAAATAAAGTTTTAATCAACTCGACGGTAAAAATTCGATACCTTTTTATCACAGTGTTTTATCTGTTGGAAGGATTGTAAGAAATCAGATTGGTTACATGCTAATAATTAAGAGGAATAGGAACAGCTGTACATCTGTCAAAACATACCCGGGGGTAGACATAAATTCTGATCATGTACCAGTTGTAGGTAATTTCAAAGTCAGAATGAAGAAGGTAAGGAATACAAGTAAGTCGATGAAGAAGTATGATGTTAGAAAACTGAACCATCACAATGTTCGCCTGAAGGTAAGTGAAAACCTCAATACAAAGATGCTAAAATGCAGGAATGCAGGAACTATAGAGGAAAGTCTGGCCCTCATACAAGAAACAGTGAAATAAATAAAATAACAACAATAGAGAAAGATACAGAAAAACGGAAATCGTGGATGACCGATGAAATACTTGAACTTATGGACCAGAGAAAGAAAACAAAGAAAATCTCCAAGAATATAAAAGTATACATACCATCGTCACAAGAAAGACAAGAGAAGCCAAAGAGAAACAAAAAAGAGAACAATGTCAAGAAATAGAGGAGTATCAGAGTCGATATGACAACTTCAATGTCCATCGAAAGGTAAAGGAAATAGAAGGAAAGTTCCGAAAAAGCAACAGCGGAAAAATAACAGATGATGAAGGCAACCTTGCCATAACCAAAGAGGATAAAAAGAAAGTATGGGAAAATACTTGGAGAAACTTTTCCATGACCTTAGAACAAAGCAAGAACCCGCTATTGAAGAAAATTCAGGTCCTGAAATCCTACCGGAAGAAATAACGGCAGCCGTCAGACAAATGAAGGATAGAAATTCACCGAGACTTGATGAAATTTCTGCAGAACTGCTGAAGCTATTAGATACAGAACAAATAAAAATAATAACTGAAATATTTAATGAAATATACAAGGCAGGAAAAATACCAGTAGAGTGGTTCAAATTAGAGTTCGTTATATTGCCCAAAAACCAGGAGCAAAAGTTTGTGAAGACTATTTATAGAAGTGTGCGGAGAATGAAGAGGTACTGCGGAGGTAAACATCGTGAAGGGCAGTAAGCTCAAGTACTTGAAGTACTGGCTTGCTAACCTGAGAGCATAGTATAGAAAGATCTCAATACGGCTATTCCGTATAGCAACCAACCAAGTTATCATCGCCAGAATTATCGCCAATATTCGGAACGGATAGGCACCCTAAGAAGAAGAAGTTCTATAGACAAAAATCAAAATGAGTTGTAAAGGTGAGGAGCGCAGCTTTCGTAATCAATTTTTGTCGTAAATAAAGCCTTTTTCCCATTTACTATTTACCATTTACCATTTACGCGGTTTTACCATTTTTTACGATTCTCATGAGATCAATAAAATTTTACCACTTTCATTCACTGGTCACTAAGAAATTTTTATTGTTAGTGCCTAACACGGAAATCTTATAACATAAAAATTCAATTTCAAGTTTTGGTAACAAATAGGAAATATTTGAAATGTGTCTAAAAACGCTAAATTTAAACTTTCACATTACTAACGATCTAGAACATTTAACACTGCTTCTTTTTAAATGTACAGATACATTTTTTAAAACTACACAACCTCTACTACAAATTTCACATAATACCGTGTTCGCAAAATTAATTTCCGTGATGTAAGATCGTTTGTAATATTAAAGTTTAAATTCAGCGTTTTTAGGCACAAAACTCAAAATTTCGTGTTATAGGTTTTAAAGGTTAGCCTCTAACGATTAAAATTACATAACGACCTGTCAATGGTAGTGATAAATTTATTGACCTCGTTAGAATCGTAAAAAATTGCAAAATTCGCGCAACGTTTATTTATTTAACATCTTTATGGAAACTGCATTCATTTGTAGGAAAACGCACACAACAGCTGCACTTTGGCCTTTAAAACGCATTTTGATTTTTATTGATACGGCTCTCTGATCAGAAGTTATGGAATTTTTACCGTTGAGTTGATATAAACTTTATTTAAAAAATTGTTTTCTTCGGTATGTTCCGCTTTCCGACCTACGAAAGGAGTTTTACGGAAAATTCAGCTTGTTCGTCTCAGTTTTAGAGATCAAATCTCTCAAGAATGGACGATATTGAAACTATGCAGCAGCATATAACAACATTGTTAAACCAAGCTTGTACATTATACAATGCTATAAATAAATTTGAAACTATTTCTGAAGTAACAATCAAAGTATAAAATATAATATATTTAATTAAAATTATGAATTATTTCAATTAAATAAAGTAAATAATGTAAAACAAGCACTATGAATGAAATGTGTAATATACGACAATAATCAAGATGATATGTTTAACACATCTTCAACATAGCCAAAATAAGGTGTAGCAGGTTACCATCATTCCCCATGCTAAAACCTAGAAGAAAATTCTAAGGTTCATTCTGATCATATCATTGTTGACGTGTTTTATGGTCACGAGTAGAACATAGCTGTTTACGTGACAAAAAGTCACGTAAACAGCTATGTTCTATACATGACATTTTATATAAGTTCTATACATGACTTATACATGACATTTTACATAAGATATGACATATTGTGTAATGTTTTGACGTAAAAACCGTTTTGAGTAATTTTATATAAAACAATATTGGGATTTTTTTATTTCAGTATAGAAAACTAAGTAAGAAAATAATATTTAGTTAGGATTTAATTTAATATAAGAAGTTATTGGCAATGGTGAAAGTGCGTTTGATAACATAAATGATTTCAAGAACAATTTCAGTGGACAGTTGGACAATGAGTGTAAATAGCAGTTGGGATTTTCCGAAAATTAAAAGTCATCATCATCACGTAGCGCTACAACCCTGGGTGGGTCTTGGCTGACTGTACAACTTTTTTCCAATTTGTTCGGTCTTCCATCAACCTAGGGTCAAATGGAATGTTCATTTTCCGGTGATCTGCTTGGATGTTATCTCTCCATCGCATTCTGGGACGTCCGAGTGGTCTTTTGCCTGTGGGAATCTCTTCCCATACCAGTTTTACAAGTCTATCGTTATGCAGTCTGTGCACGTGGCCTGCCCATCTTAGTCGCTGTGGTTTAATTTCTTGGACAATATCGGCGTCATTGTAGAGTGCTTTTAATTCGATATTGGTTTGTGGTGATGTCATGTCGAGGTCCAAAAATTTTCTAAGTATTTTTCGTTCAAAATGTCTGAGCTTTTCTTCGTTTGCTTTGGTCATGGTCCACGTTTCGCATCCGTATGTTATTATAGGTCTGACGATGGATTTATAGATTTTGATCTTTGAACTTCTTGTAAGATTTTTTGATTTTATGAGCTTATCCAGTGCGAATAGACAGCGGTTTGCAGATTGGATTCTGTCTTTTATTTCTTCAGTAACATCGTTGTCAGCTGTGATTACAGCCCCCAGATACTTAGAACGTTGTACTCTTTCAAAATTCAAGGTGTTGATCGTCACATTTTGTCCTATTCTGTCTCTTCGTGTCGTTTTATTTATACACATATATTTCGTCTTCTCTTCATTAATCTTCAGCCCTACTTCACTTGTTGCTCCTTCCACCTTGTTGAAGATGTCTTTCGTGGACAGGATGGAGTCTCCAACGAGATCTTTGTCATCTGCATATGCGAGTAATAGCTTGGGACCTTGAACCGATAGTTATTCTGTTTTTATTTCGACCGACCTCATGGCTTTCTCTAATACAAGGTTAAAAAGTAGTGGAGATAAGGAAGGAAAATTAAAAGTAATTTAGATAAATTGTTTAGATAAAGAATATAGAAAGTTGTTGATATGGGTAATTCCAAATTAGTCGGTATGGCGTAGTAATTTTGTTAACAAGCGAGGCCGGTTAATATGTTGAGTGTATAGAAGTTCATACAAAAGAAAAAGTGGGAGAGATATATCTTGGAATGAAGTTTTTTGATTTGCGAAGGGGGAGGAAATGGTGGGAAATACGGCAGGTTTTTTGATGAAACAAAAAAAATACGGAGAGTCGATTACAAGATTTTAGAGAGAAAGATTGTTTGTGTTTCTTGATAAAATTATTAACTAAAATTAAATATTGTTTAAAACTGTTAGAAAATTTTATCTATTTTATAGCAGATGAATTTTTTGTTGCTGTTGATGATGATGATGATGTTATATTGAGGAATTTTGCATATGACAATTTCCATTGATTTTTTTTTTATTAATACAATATATTGATGAAATTTATTTGGATATTTATGGGTATTATTATTCCTTATGGTCCTCTTACTTGTAAATAGAACAGCAGAGATACTGAATCACGAAAACAGAGCCTGAGTAAAATTGAGTTAAGGTAAGCTATTTGAACCATTGTGGTATAATTCAAAATCCATAAAATTATTTGTTTCCAGGAAATGGTTATATTAAGAATTGTAGAAGTACCTTTCGAACAATACTTATATCGAAAGAAGCGCGATCTTAATGAGCAACTAATCCTAGTAAAACTCTTGGTAAAAACATAATTTTATTTTTACGGTTTTAATTGTCCTTTTAGCTCATTATAACTGATTTTTGTTCATACAGTAATTTCCAATGAATAAATACATTTTTTTCTTTCACATCTCTCACGACCGGCCTGAAAATACTTCGACAACTTGATTGACATCAAATCCAGCGAAGTAAAATGGGTCATACGAACAAAAAAGTTCATTATTTATAATCTAAAAACCCTCCAGGCGTGGGCGAGTGCTTTCGTGTCATATGTCACGTGTCATGTAGCTCTTCGAGTATCGAGGCAGTCGACAGGGTTTTGGGGGAAACGAACATAAACATACGTGATTATGGAGAAGACGAACTAAAACGAAATAAAAAATTGATTGCCAGTGATGAAAATGGCGATTTTTTTGCAGCCCGAAGCTGTACAATTATGACGATTAATTTGTTTTGGTGTGATTAAAAAGAGTAGGCCAGTACTTGAATCAAATTGTGCAAACGAAAGAAACATCACACTAAATCTGCAAAAAAGTAACGATTTAACTAAAATTACTAGAAGCCATTATAATGTACAAAAAGTTAACTTAAATTTTAGTATTTAAATAGAAATTATGCAGTAACAGAAAAAAGACGTAGTAGATAAAGGAAATGAGAAGATATTGCAAAATCGGAAAAATGACAAGTTTGTTAAGGAATTTATTAATTTAGTTGCAAGATAAAAACCACTAAGATTACAGTAGCGGTAACATATATTGAAGAATGCTTTAAATACGGCGACGTTTGTTCCCATTTTTTACAGCCGACAGGATGCCGTTTTAGATAAACCTGTTAGTTGAGAAGCAGTTCGTAAGCAGAGTGTAGAGTGTTGTTTACCATAATTAAATTATTATGAATTGTGATATGACAATCTGGTTGGAAATATTTTTGTTTTTCTTTAATGAAAAACGTTTCGCACAAGCAACTTCTACTTTAACAGAAATTCTCCTTTCAATTGTATACAAAATAGTTAAAAATGAACCCTGTCATCACAAGAAGCGATGTAACTACAAGTTTTTAAGACCGATAAATATTTGATTTATAAAAATATTGAAAACCACAATACATGATTGTTACAGAAGCAAAGAAATACCTACAATAGATATATTAAGAAAGAAATTGGAAACAACCGATCGGAACATGAAGTGCTATGATAAAACTCTTCAAAATTGGACAAAGACAATGGGCGCTTTAAATTTAAATTTAAAACAATACAAGTAAACGTCAAGAAGTTATAAAAACCTCGAGAATACTCAACAGACATACTATATGCCTAGAACAAATTACTAAATATAGGCAAGAAACTATGTAAATTTGCTAGTTAGACGAAACTTAGTATGATATCCACGATAAAGTTTAGAAAGGATGAGCAGATGGTTTAAACAATGCAAAGAAAGTGAGGAATGAATTTCAAATTTCTAAATCCTGCACTGATAAAACTGTAACCATTTTATCTGTGAAACTTACAATTATGTATGTATCAGTGGTATGGTAGTCAAAAGTGCAGCAAACAGTTTTATTTTCAAACTAAGCAAGACTTGCTTTCCTTGAAGTTTCAGTAGCTCTAAGGAGCATACCAAGAGCAGATATGGGGGTCTTATTGAAACTCCTTCATCTAAAGATAATTATAACGGATAAGCGACTACTAAAAGAGAAAAATTACAATACTGGGGTCAAATGTTGAGAGATAAAAGATATGAATTACGTTTACTGGAAGGTATACTGAAGGGCAAAAGATCAATTGGAAGACGCGAGAACTCGTGGCTGAAAGACCTGAGAAGATGGTTTGACCGCTCAGCTACAGAAATCTTTTATGCAGAAGTTTTCAAAGCTACAATTACCATTTGGATCACTATACTTCGAAAGGAGTCGGCGCAATAAGAAGAAGAAGCGAATAGAATATTATACACTGCAAGAAAAATAATGTATAAAATAAAGGTCTAAAATATCTATCCAAGTTGACATCTGTTCAATAAAGGCATATGATAGAAAAAACACACGACTTAGGCTGCAGAGTTATACCTGGTATACAGACGAATCATAAAACATTTTTATTGCACTAGGAGAATTTACCTCTATGTTACAGGTAGAGTAATGAATGAATTACTAATGAGATCCTGCAATTAATGGCAGAAAAAATAAAGTAAAATAAATAATGATATGCATAGATGTCGATCCATTAATAACCAACTTAGGATAAAAATTAATGAATCAAAAGTACCCAAATGCAAAGATAACTGCAGAGACATCGAAATATCACAAACATTAGACGAAAATCAAAGAAATGATCAAAGAGAAATAATTATAGATATCGATCAAATCAAACTAACATAAAGAAATGAAATAAAAGACATGTTCTCAGATTTAAGAGTAGAACAAAATATATCGAACACCATGACAGATCCGGAAGTCCTTTTACAGGAAGTCAAAGCAGCAATTATATCCCTTAAAGATAAAGATTATGGTCCAAATGACTCTTCGATAAAAACTTTAGAAAATAATTAAGTATCGTTTTGAATAAGAAATATTCACCGGTAAAATATTATGTAATAGACAATGGTTGAGATCAGAGTTTATAGTACTGCCAAAATAGCAGACGTCGAAAAGAGTCATTAGAGAATAAGAAGTCTTATGAAATACTTGTTGAAACTTATTTTAAAGTCATATATTAAAGATTTCATAAAATCTGCCACGAACAAGTATCACCAACCTAATTTGGTTTTATCGAAGGTATGGGAAAAATTTCCCTAATCAGCATAAAATTGCTATTTCAATGATACCGAGATATGAAACGTACTGTATATGTCTGCTTTATTGATTATAAAGAAGCATTTGATAAAGTTCAACAAAACAAAATGATGGAAGTCTAGGATGGTTAATCATTTTGGTGACACTGCTCAAGAATTACAGCTTTTAATAAACAAAGTAGCTGAACTTAGAAATATGACCTAGAAGTTAATACAAAAAAACATGTCATGAAAATTGGCAAAGCAAGAATTGGAGAAGTACAATTTACCATCAATGAGAAACTGGTAAAACGAGTATCAAAAGATACATATGTGGGTAGAGTATTAAATGAACAGTGGGGATATTCTCAGAAAATAAAATCGAGAATTGAAAAAGGCAGAACAGATTTCATCCAAATGTATAAATTATTTTAAATATAATTTGACTTGCAAATTGATACGCAAAGTGCTACAATTCTAAACATTCTCCATTTTGTTATAGAAAGTAGAGTCTTGGACCTTACTTGAGGTAACAAAATAAAAGTCTGCAAATTCTTGAAGATGTAATCTTATAAAAGAATCTTTAAAATATCATGGATTAAACAAATATCAAGCGTAAAAGTAATCCAAAAACTTAATGTACACAGTAAAACGGAGAAAATTTGAATGTTTGGATAATATAATGATAAATAAAACCAAATATACCATTTATATACCAATTATCAAAATGCATTCTGCAAGGAAAAGTTATAACAGCAGCAACCAATAAAACGATCATTGCCAGCATGATTGCCAACATTCAATAACGGATAAGCATTAAAAGAAGAAAAAGAAGAATCTCATCATCATCATTCTGGCTTTACAACCTTTCGTGGGTCCTAGCCTCCTCAAGAATTTCTCTCCAGTCGTCCTTATAGAAGAATCCTCTTTTTTTTTTGTTTTTTTTTTGAATGTTTTTTCAATGTGCCTCCAGTAACTTGTTGTTCCATCGTTTACGTGGTCTTGCTACTGATAGTTTTCCTATTGGGGAACTTACCCATATTTGATGTCCTCCGCATCTACGTCGTGTATCTGTACTTCTAACTCTGTCACATAGTGTTTTATTATCAATTTTTCTAAGTGTTTGCATCTCTGCTCTTTCTAACATCCTTCTTATCCTCTCTGTCTCAGGTCTTGTTTCTGCCGCGTATGTCATTATTCTAACTAAAGGCACTGTTTTGTAAATTCTGTCTTTAGTTTCTTTCCCGGTATTTTTATTTCTCTGTATTGTTTTATTTGGGCAGCCTGCGGTTCTGTTTGCTCTATTCGCTTGATCTTCCACTTCAGTTTCGAGCTTTCCGTAGCTAGATAATGTGATGCCTAGATATTTAAACTCCATCTCCAACTTGTTCTATTATCTGACCTTCCAGCTCCAATTTACATCTTAGTAAATTTGCTGTTGTAACCATGCATTTTGTCTTTTTTGGGGAAATTAACATGTTAATTTTTTTGGCGGTTATATTAAATTGGTGCAGCATACCTGCACCAATCATCTTCATCATCTTCACTTTTGTAAATCATCTTCACTTTGAGAGAGTAGTATTGCCTCGTCTGCATAGCAGATTATTTTAAGTTCTTTTTCCCCCATTTGGTAACCATTTTTCGTTCTTACTTTTTTTATTATTTCATCCATAATCAGGTTGAATAATATAGGCTTCAAAGAATCTCTCTGTCTTATTCCATTGCCAGCTTCAATATGGTTAGTTAGTTCTTTTTCTACTTTTACTTTTATTGTGTTGTTTTGGTAGATATTTTCGATCGTTGTTTTGAATATTCATAGAGGTATCTCTCTGATGTACAACAAGTGAATAACGTCCTTTAATTTGACCTAGTCAAATGCTCTCTTAAGGTCCACGAAACACAGATATGCCGGTTTGTTATATTCTAGTGATTTTTCTTGCACTCAGTCCCCCTCTGTCTATCTCACTATAAATATAGCGTCGGTGCATGATCTTTCCGACCTAAAACCTTGTTCTTCTGCTAGTGTTATAATTTCATTCAATATTTGTTATTACTTTGGTAATAATAAATCATAAAATTGTTGCCCACTTTTCTTTATCTTACGAAAAAATTGTTCATGTGGGTACAGTATGTGTTATTAAAATGGTACTTTTATTTTACCCATATATACAGCCAATATTCCAATACGAATACCAATTATTCAGCTGGGAATCTGTGACAGACAAAAATGATCCAGACTCGACACAATAATTAAAAATATGAAAATTATAATTATGTAACTATTTCACAGTGTAAAAACAATTTATTATAGACCCATAAACAACATGAATAAAGTTATCGCTATTAGCAGATACATAAAATTAAACATTTAATAAAATCCTAATCTTTCCCAAAAGTTTAAACACCTTCACTAATAAATTCAGCAATAATCAGTTATTCAAGATAGCAGAAAACTCTGGAAATTATACTTTATTATCCCGAAACTCTTTGAATTAACTGTACCTTCCTCGGCAGCAGATAAATCAGAGTAACCCTTTCTTCTTTCCACGTCAGATCATGAATATTGAATTTAAAACTTTTTAAAGTGTGGAAACTTTCCGACCAGCAGATCTCGCGACGCATTCTATTCACCTCTTTTCTTTTTCGACAATTTAAAGGAAATCTAGAGAAAAGCGACACGGCTCTAAATTGGTTTTATTAATGATGTTTACTTAGCGGGAGAAATTTTTCTTGCGCGACAGGAATCGGCAAAAAGGTTGGATTTTTCTCCTTCGCCCGAAAAAACGCCCCGTCTTTCTCTGGCTGTATACTTTCGGAAATTGTTGTTTGTACAATTTATCTAACCGAGGGTCGAGTTGTTTCTCTTCGAGAGGTTCCTTCGGAAATTATGTTTGTTTAGTATTATTTTTTTTTTCGCGAATCATTTAACCCAAGGACGAACCGAGGGGAAAATCTTTTTCTAAAACTGTTATTCTACAATATTTATTTTTTTTATATTATATTTGCACTTTTTATTTTTATTTTATTATTTATTTATTATTTTATTTTTATAGGACGAACCGAGGGGAAAATCTTTTTCTAAAACTGTTATTCTACAATATTTATTTTTTTTATATTATATTTGCACTTTTTATTTCTTCTTACACAAGCACACTTTAAACCTTTAAATATCTTTTGCGAAAGTACTTAAATTAGAATTATTAACCAAACGCCAATTATGCCAATTAACGATTTGTACAGTTTGAACTTATCCCTTCTCATTCCCTTTCTTTATTGCTAGGCAGACTTCTAAGTTACATAATCCTATAGGTTTCTATTTTGGGTTATACCAATATGAATTATACTGACAAAACTTTTAATCTATCTAGGTCTTTCTCTTCTACTACTTACATCCAGCAATTTTTCGTGTTGGTGATTAAGATTTCATTCCTGAACGTGTTCTATCCACATCAGCCTGAGCTCCAGTTTTGGCAACAATTAATGCCAAATTTAGAATTCTTCCGATATTCTTCTTCTGCTTCTACTGCCGACTCCACTAATAAAGATTGGCTATAATCATTGCAAATTTGTCTCTATCTTCTGCTTTTGCATCTCTGTCGTGAGATGCCGTCATCTCTTTTATTAAGACAATTTGGCCTTTTTCCAATTTCTATTGTCTCTCGGATAATTCTTGGTTTATAAAAGCGGATGGTGGGTATAGTTCTAGAGTTTTTAAAATCAATTTCGTAACCTGAATGAAGATGGTGTTGACCTAAAGCTGAAATTTAATCGGAATTGCGAACAGAAATGGAATGTTTATAAATCCTATTTTGTATTCTACGATTTGTTTGGCCTATATAAGATCGGGGGCAGTCTGCACAAGGAATTTGAAAGTTTTTTTGGGACTAATTATTTTATTTATTCCTCTTGATTTAAGAATTTTTTCATTCGTTTTTGTCAGTGACACCTTTGATGTAAGGAAGAAAAGCTTTTGTATGATGGTTTAAGTCTTTGGGTTTAAATTGAGTAAGAGATTGTCTGTGGATGCTCCTATTGATGTGATTTTCGTGGTAACCGTTTTGAATGATCGCTTGTTTTAGATTAGAAAGCTCAGCAAGTCTACTTTTATTATCGTAAACGCGCATTGATCTGGAGACAAAGGTATTAATGACTAAATTAATTTGTGAAAGTGGATGATGAGAGATGACATGCAAGTAACGATTGGTATGGGTGGGTTTTCGATAAACAGAGCGATGTTAGGATAGGTTTTTCTTTATGATATTGTCGAGAAACGGTAGGGACGAATCAGTTTCAACTTCCATCGTGAACTGGATACTAGGATGAAATATACCATTCAGATGGGTTTGAAAAGACACCAAAGCATTCCTTTCGTGGGGCCAAATGACAAATGTATCAACATGTCGTAGCCAACATGTGGGATTAAGCATTGATATAGATAGTGCTCGGGTTTCAAAGTCTTCCATAAAGATATTTTGTGGACAATTTGTTCTTTACGTGAAGAAAATGCGTTTAAATTAAAGTAGACGATTTCACTTCTTTTCAATTTGATCTTGACCATTGCTTTACATGTATTTTTTATGTTTAACTTGTAGCGTTTTATATTTAATATCTATAGAATAGTATAAACTCTGTTTTAAGTTTTGTATTCAGTTGTTTCAAAATATAGATGTTTTTTGTCTCTGTTACATTGTCGAGTAAAAAATTATTCCGGTTAAAACTAGGAAGCGAGGACGTTTAAAATAATCAATAAAATGCGTGGTGTTTATCTTGTAGTAAAGACGTATTAACGCTGAGAATATTTTTTTGTCTTTGTTTACATTGAAGTCCCCCTAATCTCTGTATGTATTGTGAGGTAAGGAATTTCCAGTTACCCAATTTGAAGGTAAATATTTCAAGATTTTTTTTGTCGGTTCGTTGCTGAGAACGAGGTCAAGAGAGGTATTTTGTTTGTTTAGGTTCGTAGACCACAAACTGGCTGAAGACGTGAAGGGAAATTATTTGGCGTTGAATTTTGTAAAATGTAACGCAGATAGAAGTCAAGCAAGAGATTTCAGACTAGAAAGATGTTTGGGCGATTTTAAATCAGGAGTCGATTCATTTTTTTGTGTTATGTCTTAAGACCGGTGAAAGGTTGGATAATACTCTTTTGCAATAATGCAGTCGAGAACAGAGTATCAACCATTAGATTTATCAGTACACCGGAACTGATGAAATTTTGAAAATGATTATATAGGATATCCCACCAGCTTTGTTATCGTTTGAATACTTGATCGAACCTCATCTACGTCAGATCTTCGTTGCTGAGTATAGAAATGGTTTCCTTTTTGTTCCAGTTGAGAGTTTTGTCTTTGCAGCTCCAATCCCAGAGATAGTAGCAAGTTAGTTTTTCAAAGTTAAGTGGCAAAGTTTGTGAATTAAGGTAATAATTAACATTAATTTTTCCACATTAAATAGACATTATTTTTGATAATTGATAATTGCTTTCATAAAAATAAAAGAATTTGTAATATTGAAAGTTTTATATTGTTTTACAGGCGTGGCCACCAAAATGTCATAATTTATTCTGTCTTACAATGTTATGTTGACATATGACATTTTGGTTTAAATCTGCTGTTGTTGTAAAACAATTTTAATTTGATTATTATATAGAAAAGATATTTCATATATAAGGTTAAATTTTAAGATATTTTCATAAACAAGGATATCTTTAATTTTTAATAATCTAATTTGGCCATATTAATAAATAACCTAGGAACCATTTCGAAAATTTTTGTAGCAATCTCCTTTGTAAACAGATAAGCACGTAAGTTTTTGTTAATTTTATTATTATGTTATTTAGTATGCTTCTTGTGCAATCTGTATTTTTGATAACTGTTTGTTTGAGACAAAAATAAATGTTTGATTTATTTCTCTGATTATTTTTTGTCTTTATTTTAGAAAAATCTCCTAACCTTTTTTGTGTGTTTACTTTTTAGGAAAGTAGAACCCTTCTTTCCTCCAGCAGGAAGTCTTCTCGAAGTGGCGTCCATTTGAAATAGCTAGACGTATTTCTTGTCTGTCAATTTTATTTATTTTGTCCAGGAGATTTATGTAAGTACCCCTTTATTTCATTTTTTTGTAGCTGCCCAAAACCGAACCCTTGTCGTTCACTTATTCACGACCCCAGCTCTCCAGCTAACCCCTGGGTGCCGTTCGCACATGTAGCGTTTATTTTGCTTGCCCTATCTTCACCCCCATAGTTTCTGTCCCCAATTTTCTACCCCCATAATCTTACCCTGAGGTAGGCAAAATATATATTCGTTACAAACTTCTCATTAGAAACACTTGGGGTAACTCAAAACATATTGCAAATTTGTTGCTTTTATGAAATGGAGGATACTTGTAGACAACAAGAAAAAATGTATTGAACAGATGAATAGAGTACTTTAACCAGGCATTTAATATAGAGAAAGAGAAGAAAACCTGGAAGGCGAAAGAGATAAGGTAAGGGTACCAGACGAGAGGGAAGAGGAACCACCAACAATTCTTGAAGTTAAAGATGCATTTAAAAAACTAACCAGAAACAAAGCACCCGGAATAGATAATCTCCTAGCTGAACTATATAAAGAAGGTAGCCATGATACCATAATGTCATTACAGCAGCTTATAAAAGAAATATGGACACAGAAATCCCTACCCAATGATTGGAATATTGGAATACTTTGCACCATGCACAAAAAATGAGATATCTTTGAATGCTCTGACCACAGAGGAATTAGGCTTCTAAATGCAGCGTATAAAATATTTTCTACAGTACTATGTTACCGTATTGCACCATATGCAGAACGGATAGTAGGACAATACCAGGCTGGTTTCAGAGGTGGTAAATCGACAACTGATCAGATTGCAACCCTGAAACAAATTTTGGAAACAACACTGGAATATGGCATTGATACTCATCACATATTTATAGACTATAGTCTAAAGCAGCCTACGACTCTGAAATATAAGAGAAATGTTCAAAGCAATGAAAAAGCATTTTGCAAGGTAAAATTGAAGGAAAAGGGCCCCAAAACGAAGAAGAATACCCTGACTTGCTAACCTTAGAGCATGGTATAGAAAGACCTTAGCACAGCTATTTCGTATAGCAACCAACAAAGTCATCATAGCCAACGTTCGGAACGGACAGGCACCCTAAGAAGAAGAATGAAAGAGCTAGTAATACCAAATCAGTTAATAAACACCAACATCATCAACAAAGCATATGAACACAAGCACGCAACCACAAATTCTACGACCACTTGTTATAGAAAACGACGTCATCGAAGCAGTGAACGAATTTATATACCTGGGAGCGCTCCTTAATACTGAAAATAATACTACCACAGAGATAAGTCGCAGAATTTGCACTGCCAGAAGATGTTATTTTGGGCTCAATCTCCACCTTAAATCCACACTTATATAGAGAAATACAAAAATAAAACTCTACAAAACAATAATAAGTCCAGTCCTAACGTATAGTTCAGAGACCTGGACTCTAACAAAACGTAATGAAAACATGTTAGGATGTTTCGAAAGAAAAGTACTAAGGCGAATCTTTGGAGCAGTGAATGACAATGGAGTGTGGAGAAGACGATATTTTGAAGATGAACTTCGAACTTTATAGAAAATACCAGGAATCTGATATCGTAAAACATATTAAGATAGGACGTCTGAGGTGGATAGGGCATGTAATGCAGATGAAACAAAATTACCCAGCTAGAAAAATGCTCCTTGATAGACCGATTGGTCCTGGTCAGAGTAGAAGAGGAAGACCCAGAACAATGTTCCTTGGTAACATCGATGAAGTCATGAGAAATATGGAAATACGTTCTTGGCGGAGAAAGGCGATGTATAGAGACAACTGGAGAAAAATTCTTGAGGAGGCTAGGACCCACATAGGGTTGTTAAGCCAGAATGATGATAATGGACATTATTTAATCTTGCTGAGATTATTTTGCCTTAAAATTCGTTACTTTTGTTTAATTTAATTACTCCAAACTTCTTATTTTCTACTTTATCTTATTTTAAAACAATAATTACTCCAAAGGCATGTCTTATAAAGATAATAAACTTTAACAACGGTGATAATAATAAATATAATTATTTTTTATTGTTTTCATGGCAATTTATCAGCAGTTTTACTAAACGACATCTTTCCAAGCAGCATGTTGCTATACATATTTAGCATTTTCTTATACAAACGACGTATTTGACATCAAACACTTCCGTTTATTGCACGTTAAATTCCTGTATACTAATTAATACGCGCCTTTATCACCTAAGCAATTTCTCCCCTTCTGAATAATAATAATTTCCCGTGCAATACTCGGCAGAGTTAAGTCCTGTCCATCACACCCGCCCAAACTCCCTCAACATACACTAAGAAAGTCTGAATATCAATGAAAATTAAGAGATAATGCAAACGATCAAGCTCCCCATTGTTAGGAGTTAATCAAGCCATTTAATTCAGTCCTTCCTCTCTAAGAAAATCTTCCAAGAAAATGGAATTGGATGAATACGAAGAAAATTGGTAGTAGGGTCGCTGGTGTTGACATTTTTTTGGCTTACCAAAGTTAATTTAGGCAATGAAATAAAAATAGTCACCGTTGAATTACATATGTATAATAATAAAAATTTTAACAATTTAAATGAAAATACATTTGAAGTTTAGCCCGGTTACAAATATTAGGGATAAACATTTTTGTTTCTTTAACTTCATGATGTGTATTAATGTAGTGGTTTTAACAAGTGAAAATTTGTTACATTACGTTTTAAAATTTTGCTTTTGTGAATAACTTTCAGCAGTACTTGTAAAGTGTGACTAATGAGATTCAGTATTCGCCTGTAAGAGCAGACTTTTGCCGCTTGTTTTTAGGGAGATTTATAAACACTAATTTCAGCCACTTCAGCAGTATTATTCCCGTATCGTATAGTATGTGATCAAGTCTGCCAGTACTTTCAAGTACTCTTCCAACAATTTTAACAGTTCTACAGGTATTCCATCTAATCCAGCTGCCTTATTATGTTAAGAGTTATATGTGGAGTCCTTTACGTGTCCTTGTCCTTGCCCTTGACTTTATACCTATTCTAGTCACTTATTTTCTTTTGAAAATAACTAAAAGTGATTAGAAGTAAGTCTATTTGACTCCGCGTTGAATAATTTTGGTTTCGCACTCGCACTTGCCATTGTCAAGTCAGGTAGTAATGCTTCTTGCTGATGCTTGGAGTAGATTGTCTACCATCACTATACAAACCAGAAAACTGGAATACCTAGGCAACGTAATCAGGGGACCAAAATATGAAAGTTATTCATCATTCATCATTCATTAAGAGATAATTATGAGGTGACTCATAATACAGGAAAAGATTCAAGGAAGAAGATCTGTTGGCCAAAAACAAAATTCTTGATTGAAGAATCTATGTGATTGGTATCAATGAAGATCGATTGATATGTTTAGAGCAGCAAGTGGAAAAATAAAAATATAATTGCCAATTATATTAAAAGCCATTATAATTGCCAACCTCTGTAGACAGACGGCACTCTAAGAAGAAGTGAAATTTTAAAATAAAATAATGATATGAAACCAAGATAAAGCACTGGTTAAGCTGACTTATTTTATTAATGCAGCAATTAGGTTAAAATATTTTCCGTAAACATGAAAAGTTGTACTGAAAATACTGAAACCAAACAAATTTCTACATAAAGCTTCTTCCTACAGACCAATTTCATTATTAACTAGCATATCCAAATTATTTGACATTACTTGTTAGAACTCAGCCAATTATAGAACAAAAAATCTGATCCCAAACCACCAGTTTGGATTTAGATACAAATATTCTGACAACTGGCCAACTACATAGAGTCACAGTCATTAATGACGACGCTATGGGGGAAAAAGTATGCTCATCAATGTTTCTGCACAGTTTTATATCTTTTATACACACGCGAACTTCCCAAGATTTGAAGGTAATAAAGTAGCCACCTTTGCCGACGACACAACCATCCTCTCAGTGAATAAAGATAACGAAACAGCAATTAGCTCACAACAAGCGATCAATAAATTCCAAACCTTTGTTTTTGTATTTTAGCCTTGGTTTAGAAGCTTTAGCCACGTAATTACATACAAATATTAATATTCATTCATTCCGGATTATACAGAGAGTTCTTTTCATGCTCAGGAGTTTATCACAGAGAAATATCCATTCAAACGATCAAATTTTTCATTCATTCCTTTAATTTAATTTTTATGAAAGTTATTCATCATTCATCAAGAGATAATTATGAGGTGACTGATAATACAGGAAAAGATTCAAGGAAGAAGATCTGTTGGCCAAAGGCAAAATTCTTGATTAAAGAATCTATGTGATTGGTATCAATGAAGATCGATTGATATATTTAGAGCAAGATAAATCCAAGATAAATCCCTGATCATAACTTAATAACGGGAGAAATATTAAAAGAACTTTCAAGAGAAGCACTGGTTAAGCTGACTTATTTCATTAATGCAGCAATTAGTTTAAAATATTTTCCATTAACATGGAAAGTTGCACTGAAAATACTGAAACCAAACAAATATCTACATAAAGCTTCTTCCTACAGACCAATTTCATTACTAACTAGCATATCCCAATTATTTGATATTATTTATTAGAATTTAGCCAATTATAGAACAAAAATCTGATCCCAAACCACCAGTTTGGATTTAGATACAAATATTCTGTCAACTGGCCAACTACATAGAGTCACAGCCATTAATGACGACGCTATGGGGGAAAAAGTATGCTCATCAATGTTTCTGCATTACAACAGTTTTTTATCTTTTATACACACGCGAACTTCCCAAGATTTAAAGGTAATAAAGTAGCCACCTTTGCTGACGACACAACCATCCTCTCAGTGAATAAAGATAACGAAACAGCAATTAGCTCACAACAAACGATCAATAAATTCCAAACCTTTGTTTTTGTATTTTAGCCTTGGTTTAGAACCTTTAGCCACGTAATTACATACAAATATTAGTATTCATTCATTCCGGATTGTACAGAGAGTTCTTTTCATGCTCAGGAGTTTATCACAGAGAAATATCCATTTAACCGATCAAATTTTTCATTCATACCTTTAATTTAATTTTTTGCAGAAATACCATAATGGGTTTAAAAATTTTTGTATTATCTTTACTTAATAGTACATTTAAGTTTAATGGCGTCTTTAAAACTGCTTTCAGCAATTCTTGAAGTAGCTACGTACTTGTATTGACACGTAAAAAAATTGGAACTAAACCTAAATGAAAATAAATTCACACAGACTTTGCCAATAAGCTTATTGTGCATACTCCAATATATATGAATGGAACGTGAAATCTTCTACGTCAACACGGCCAAATACCTAGGCCTTAAATAAGATACAAGTATTCACTGGAAAGCAAATTTAAGAAAGAAGACCTAAGTATAAGGTACAAAAAAAAATCAGCCGTGATAATCAATAATAAGCTTCTTCTTTACAGTAAACCTTAAAACCTGTATGAATTTACGGTATTTAACTGTGAGGATGTAACAAAAAAACACGAATTAAATTCATTCAAACTCTGACGCATTTGACCCAAATTGGTCCTTCGACAAAACAACATCAAAAGGGCGTTAATTGGATTGGAGCTTCTAAAGAGACGACCCTTAGCGACCTGAATAGCTGTTTCCCAGATCCGTACAAGATCGACGATCAAATTCGAAGTGTAGAGAAAAGAAAAAGACCAGAAAGCACCAAAATTAGGGGTAGAGCCTTTGAGCACCAGAGAACCTGAATAGCAGTCCTTAAGTCTACTGGTCCAGCAGTTTGGAGGTGAAAAATCTAGCAGCATCCAGAGATCCAACTCACCAGTTCCAGTTGCAGTTCTAAGAAGGAAGCAGGAACATACAAGTTAACGTCGGGATAAAACTATAAGTTTTTGAATATTTATTATCATTTAGAGCAGTGCATGTTTTTTATAAATTAAAAAGATTTTTAAAGAAACTTAAGCTTCAAATTTAATAATACTTAATTAAAATATTTTTATTCTGCATACCTTTTTACTTAAAATAGTAATATTTCGTCTACAGCTAATTCAAATCTACTATCTTGATTATTTTGATATTAATAATTATATTCGACGATTTTGATTCTTATTATTTGAAATTCTTGAAACATTTTATTTTCATAATTATAGTGATTTACTTGACAAATCGTTATTTTTATACACACACACACATATATATATATATATATATATATATATATATATATATATATATATCACACGTTCATTCAATTCCACATATATCGTATTTGCATTTTTGAAGTTATACTTCTATACGCGCGCTCCACGTTGGAAATTTGTATGGGAGTGAATCTGTGAAATCATTACATATGTAAGATAATGACTAAGAGAGAAACAGAAGATATATTTTCTCTCTCTTCCTCTCTCGAATATAACAATGTTCTTTTCGTATATATAATTTAATATTATATATATTATATAAAGATATATATACATATAATATTATACATATAATATTATACATATAATAAAATATTTATTAATATTATTATTTATGTGATATGTTTTGTATTATTTATTACATGTTTATACTTATATTAGTCTTTTGTATTTTAAAATAATAATCTCAATAAATCATTGTATGATCCAGAACTGTCAATTTTGAAATACATTTGTGTCATGTCCTCGGTAGTATAGTAGTCAGTATCCCCGCCTGTCACGCGGGAGACCGGGGTTCGATTCCCAGTCGGGGAGGACTTTTTTATTAATATTATTACATTATTGTCATTTTTAAATACTTATGGATATTGCATTTTAATTTGTATTGTATTATTATATGGAATTATGTTGCACTGTATTGTAGTGTATTTTTTTATGTATACTATTGTCATTTTTAAATACTTATGAATATTGCAGTTTAATTTGTATTGTATTATTATATTAATAACAAAATAAACAATGAATTTTACTGCAGAGTATGTGTAAAAAAATTTTTGCATTCAACTGCTTTCATACATATATGAAAATAAAAATATACATTTTCATCAAAATATTGATTCAATCCTTCATGGTGAGTAAGTTGTTATTAATTCTGTTTCTCTTTCTGCTATGTCTTACCTATAGAATTACATATGTAATGATTGTGCAGATTGACTCCCAAATAAATTTGTAACGGCGAATGCGTTTATAGAAGTGTAACTTCCACCGGCAGTCCCACTGGACTGCCACACCCGTTTTTTTTATATACAGTATTTATTTCTCTGGTTACAAGTGATAATATTACATTTTTTAATTTGTACAATAAGCCAGTTTTTAATTTGTGTAAGGTTATCTTGCTGAGACTTTAAAAGTTGAATTTAGGACAAACTTATATACTTACGTAGTCAAAATGCAGAGATTATATACAGAACAAGAAAAACTAGGTCAAGAAATAACTAAGTTTTTAAATAATTTAAAAAAATTAAGGAAAGAGAAACGTACGAGGAAATACTTAAACATTAAAAAGCAGTCTATTGTAGAAAGTTACCTAACCAACATCTATAGTGTAATTATTAGTAGCTGTCAATAAAACCATTACTTTTACTCCACCACTTCAACATTTTATTGTATTTACCATCGTCAATCGAGAAGAAGCGGACAAAGGGACATCACAAAACGATTCGATCCTTATAATTTTGTTCGAATCTGTCCATTGGTCTCTAACCAATGTCTCTGACGCATTTGGAACGAACAGCAAGTAATAAAAATTTGCAAAAAGTCATGAGGAAAGACTTCACCATTATGAGAATATCAAAGAAATCCAGCTCATTGATAAATCAAACTAAGTCAGACGACTCAAGAGAACCAAACCAAAACCCATTACAGAGAACTGTAATTTGTTCTAAAAAGCAGAATGTAGTGCTAAAAAATGTGAAGAACAATTAGACAACACACAATTTGGATTTAGAGGTGAAATGGGAACAAGAGAGGCATTGTGCGCAATTACGGTACTATTACAAAAATGCAAGGAATATAAAAAAAAACGTATTCATATGTTATATAGATTTTCAAAAAGCGTTTGACAGAGTTCAATATGGTAAATTCATACATGTGCATTGAAATACATACACTTAGATCCCAAGGATATTAATTTAATCAAAAATATATACTACCATCAAACAGCGGTCGTACGGGTGAAAGATAGTAAGAAAAACCAAATAGAAATTCAAAGAGGAGTCAGACAAGGATGTATGCTGTCGGCACAATTATTTAATGTGTACTTCCAACTAATATTTCAGGAGGCAATATGGGAAAGAACTGTGTAAGGATTCGATGGAGCATCATTATTAACATAACATTTGCAGACGATACCGCAATCATGGCAGAAAATATAGAAGATTTACAAATTCTTATAGAAATCATTAATAGAGAGAGCAAAAAGATGGGACTAACAAAGAATATAGATAAAACCAAATACTTGGTGATCTCTAAAAGCCCTGTTGACAACATACATCTAGTATTGGAGGGTATAAACTCACATCCACAGCAATCCGACAACTTAACTCAGTATGGTGGGATAGACACCTAAATATGAAGACAAAAACGCAGATTTATAAAACATTAGTGCGAAGTATTATGACATATGAGGCTGAAAATTGGATCATAAACAAGAAAAACAGCAGTAAGATAGTAGCAACAGAGATAGAATGCCTGTGAAGATGCTGCAGAGTAACAAGAATGGATAGGAGAAGCAATGACGAAATAAAGCAAAGAACATCAATAGAAACAGACATACTAACATATATAGAACAAAAAAGATTAAAGTGGTATAGACATGTAAGAAGAACTAGCGACAGCAGATGGATAAAGAGAATAACCGAATGGAGCCCCATAGGAAGGAGGAAAAGAGGACGACCCCGAAAATCCTGGAGGAACGAAGTAGACGACGCCATGAGTAAGAGAGGCCTAAACGATGGAGAATGGAACAACAGAGAGAGATGGAAACGGTTGAGCGAGGGAAGGCAGTGAATACTGTAGAATTCCTAAAAATAAAAAAAAAATAAACTCACATTTAGATCAAGATAAGGAGATAAAGGTCAAAATTGAAATACCTCAAACCGGATTTATAAAATACAAATCAATGTTTACAAATTAGAAATTGAGTATGGTTATCAGATTGAAGTTCGTCGAATGTTATGTATAGTCACAACTGCTATATGGGGTAGAAGCTTGGACTCTGAAACCGAATCCGCAAAAAAATAGATACATTCGAAATGTGTCTATGTAGGCGTTTTCTAAAAATTCCTTGTTAAAAAGTGTTAAGATGAGTTGGACATGGCAGCAAACTTATGTACACAAATAAAATTCTCTCTTCTGAACGTCATCATTGTATGCTTCATAGACTTTAGGAAGGTCTTTGACCGAGTGAAGGCCTTTGAAGACCAAATTTATGATAGTATTAAGGAATCCAATAAATAATGAAACACTAACCCTTCGTGGACAGCAAATAGAGATAGTGACAAAATATAAATATCTTGGAGCTTACATCAACACAGAATTAGATCCAGTCCAAGAGATCAGGGTACGAATAGAAATGGCAAGGGCAGCGTTCATAAAAATTTAAGCCATTGTTATGTGATAAGAATCTGAATACTGCGCTGAGACTGAGGTTTGTTCAATGTTACGTCTGGTCCCAACTATTGTACGGAGTAAAAACATGGACGTTAAAAGCGCAATTAGTTAAGAAGCTTGAAGCCTTTGCACTTTGGATAAACCGGAGAATGTTGAGACTGGACTGCCAAGGTCACCAATGAGGAAGTGCTGAGAAGGATGGGTCGAGACAAAAAATTGATAAGAACAATAAAAGTACGCAAGACTGCATACCTTGGACACATACTGGGGAATGATAAATATAGTCTTCTGCAGGTCATCATGCAAGGTAGAGTCAATGGCAAAAAGGGAATAGGTAGAAAGAGGAAGTCATGGCTGCGAAATATTCGAGACTGGACAAACATGACTGTAGACGAATTATTCCACGTTGCAAAAGACAGAGAAACTTTCAGAAATGTGGTCGCCAACCTCCGTTAATGGGGACGACATAGGAAGAAGAAGAAGAAGCACGTCATCATGCAAGGAAGAGTACAGCAAAGAAAAGGCTTGGGAAGGAAAAGAAATCTTGGCTGAGAAATATCAGAGATTGGACTAACCTCAGTGTTAAACAAATATTTCACGTTGCAAAAGATATTAAAGCGTTTAAAGAAGTGATCGCCAACATTCATTAAAAGACGGCACAATGAGAAGAAGAAGAAATGCTAACAGTGTGTAAGAAAAAAGGGCCTTAGGAATTAGACTATTCTTTGCACTTAACATAGATGAACACTTAGTATTAATTAAATTTAGTACCGTCGGATTTTCTAAAATTTACTTATTGCTTACTGAGCAGATTGTAAACTTATTTCTACAAAAAAAAATATTTAATGACAAAATTCCAAAATTATCCCTTTGTGGCATTTTTATATTTATTTTATTTATTTATAGTAAAACACTGTTTTCGAGGTGGAAATCTAAAAATCAAATATAAAGTAATTTTAATTAAAATTGTGGTTTATCTCAATAAATATAATAGTTAATTTAACGACGAGAACAAGTAAAAATCAAGAGTCCTTTACCCAATATTGAATGCAGTTTTGAGAGCATGCACAAAAGTACGCCACAAAACGAATACGGCATCTCAAAGAGGAGAAGCATACGCTTCCAACAAATTGAATCACCATAAAACAGGTAAATTTATCAGCTACCGGACTATTACCAAGCACAACTGAGTTTCGAATTTCCTTTCAGAAAACTTTATTAAAATTGTATAAATATCTGGTTACAGGTGGCGACGGGTTGCCAGGGAGACTCTCATTCGGCAGGTCTCTCGTCAAAGGGAGAGTTTTCCTGATACCGGAGAATTATTCGGTGCACGTCAAGAGAAAATTAAAAACATGACGAAAAAAAGTATTTTCCGAGGTGCGGAAGTAAGTGGAATAAATGACAAATCCGAAAATGTTTATGAGGGACGATTCCAAAGACTGGCTCCTTATTTAATATTGATAATTTTGACAGTACGAAAAACTTTGTAGCTAAGAAGATTTCTGTTCTATACAATATAAGTATAATTATCAGGCCATTAAAAATATTATTGTGTATTTTTATGTATGAGAGAGTAATAAAACAATAAATTATGTATGCAAATCCCTAAACTGTTGATACGGGTGACTCAATGAAAAACATATTTGTCAACAAGTTTACAGAAGTATATAGGAAAACAATTTTAAATTGAGTATGACCACCAGGTATAAAGGTTGGAGCAGAATAGAATACAATAGTTGTGAGGGTTACTAATCCCTAAATAAGGTTGCCAGTGTCGGAGTGATGGAGGTTAACAGGTACTAATGAATTTGCAAGAAATGTAAGATGTTTATTTTATTGGTTATATATAACCAATAAAAGTTTAATAAGTACCTACCTATTTGTAAAATAAAGTTTAATTCTTTAGATAAAATAAAACGTTTTATTTTATCTATTTGCAAAATAAAGTTTAATTCTTTGCCTATTTGCAAAATAAAGTTTAATTCTTTAGATAAAATAAAACGTTTTATTTTATCTGAAATGAGAGCATTCCACGAAGTAAGGGTTTCAACAATCAAACATTTAATTCTTTAATTCCAGGAATCTACGACAGTAATTGACTAGATAATTACCTTCTAAACTTATTCCACAGAAAATGTGATAGTGGGTTTTTCCATTTTGTATATAGGAAGGTCCAAGTGGCGTATTCAAAATTCTTAACAGTTCACTAAAAGTAGGTACTTCAGTTGCAAGGTGCAGTTTATTGTGTATACTAGTATTATGGAAAATTTGGAAGTGCCGTGTAAACGCCGAAAAATTGGTCCTCTAACAGTTAATGAAAAAACATTAATATTTAATTGTTTTAAATCATTTACAGACAAACGTTTATGTGAAAGTGTTGATGAGACCGTTGAGTTAGTTAGCAGTACACTTGGTGTTGGGAAATCTACGATTTACAGTTATTAAAGAAGAGAAATGTGGTAGTTTTCAAATGCCACGTAATGCTCCAGGGAAACCAAAATTTCAAATGGAATATCATTTTAAAGAAGGACTTCGACGGAAAGTGCATGAATTCTTCTTTAGACAAGAATTTCCAACATTGGATAAAGTTCTTGTCTCAGTTCGAGATGATAAGGATTACCCAGAAATGAGTCGAAGTACGTTATGGAAACTTTTAAAAGAAACAGGCTTCCGCTGGAAGAAGAATCCCAGAAAGTCTATTTTATTAGAAAGGAGCGATATTGTCATATGGAGAAGACATTTTCTAAGAACCATAAAGGAAATGAGAAACCAAAAAAGAAAAATATTTTATCTTGATGAAACATGGATCAACGAGGGTCATACACCAAATAAATTTTGGCAGGATGAAACTGTTACAAGTCAAAGGCACGCTTTTGTAAATAACTTATCTACTGTTTTAAACCCACCATCAGGAAAGGGACGCAGGCTGATAATAGTACACATTGGCAGTTCAGACGGTTTTGTTGAAGGTGGTTTATTAACTTTTGAATCAACTCGTACCGGTGACTACCATGAAGACATGAACGCTGATGTCTTTCAAGAATGGTTCGAACAAATGATAGATCTTCTTCCTAAGAACTGTGTAATAGTAATGGATAATGCAAGTTATCACTCCAGACTTATAGAAGGACTGCCCACAACCAAGTGGTTAAAAAAAGACTTGCAGAATTGGCTGAGTTCAAAAAATATTACGTACCATCCCGGATCTATAAGAAAGGAACTTTATTCGTTGTGTGCCCTTCATAAAGAAAAATTTAAAAAATACGAAATTGATGAAATTGCCAAAAATCGTGGAATGACAGTACTTAGATCCCCACCATATCATTGTGAATTAAACACGATTGAACTGGTATGGGCACAGATAAAGAGTGAAGTTTCAAGAAAAAATACCACTTTTAAAATTCATGATGTTAAACAGTTGTTTTTGGAGGCCGTAAATAATGTAAAACCTGAAAACTGGGAAAAGGCAGTAAATCACACTATTAAAGAAGAGGAAAAAATGTGGAAGCTGGACAATATTACTGATAAAATGATCGAGCCAGTTATTATAAATCTTGGTTCTGAAAGTTCATCTTCTGAATCTGATTTGGATTTGTAACAAGTAGCTGTAAGTTTTATATTAATATTTTTATTCATCTATTTAACATACCTTAGACGGTTTTAAAAACTCTTTTTCTCTTTTGTAATTTTTAAAAATTAAAAAAAATGTGAATTTTTTAAAACCCTTTTTAATGTAGGCCAGTCAGTTCTAATATAGTGTGTGATAAAAGAGGTCACTTTTGTTTACATACACATAACACTTTATAACACTGAAATAATTCATTTATTTTTTACAATTATTCAAAGTAATTTTTCAATTAATCTTGAGCACGCCCATGGAGTGGTCGGAGCTACCAGTTAAAATTATGCTAATTACTCTCTCGTTCATAAAAATAAACTATAATAAAAGAGTGACAAGAATATAACGCACAAAACTATAACATTAGATGAATAAACACCAATATAAAAAAGGTATGAAAATTGAAGAGGGAGCACCTCGATCACAAGATTCTACTTCTCGTAGTATCTATCCGTTTCGGATGTTGGCGACCATCATGACAATCTGTATTTTACAAACTACGGCTCTAAAAGTATTTGTGGTTGTTGGGTTAGTAACCTGATTTTTATGGGTACTGATAAATCATGGCATTTGAATAGCTTAGTCATTTTTTGAAATGCAGATCTTTCTTTCTCTATCCCATGTTTTGTTTCTATTAAATGGTCTCAATTTTTATTGACATTCGTATTAAGGTACTCTCCAGTTTTCTTCTTTTGATAGTCAATATTATTTCAGCTTAATTTCTAATTCTTTTGTCAATTGTCCCAGAAATGACATTAAAATAGTAATCGGTGATCTGAACCCAAAAATCGGAAGGGAAGAAATATATCTACCGCACATTGGTAAATATAGTCTCCATTTTAATACTAATTCGAATGGACACCGAGCAGTCATCTTCGTAGCCCCAAAGAACATGATCGTAGGAAGTTTTCTACACAAAAAATACATATGGGGACTTGGGCCTCGCCTGATGGATTAACGAACAACCAAATTGATCATGTGATCATAGATGCTAGACACTTCTCCAACCTTATGGATGTCTGCACCTATCGGGGCGCCAATTTTTGATTCAGATAATTTTTTAGTTGGCACAAGAATTCGGGCTAGAATCTCAAATGCGAAGAAGGAGAGAAGAACCAAAACAAGGCGCCTTAATATTGAACTCCTCAAAAACCCGCAAACGGTAGAAAGGTTTCAAAACTATATCGAAACTAAATACATAACTGAAGAGAATCTAAAAATTAGTGCATAATAGGAAATGTGTAAAAATTACATTAAAGACACAGCAAATAACATTTTAGGGCCGCAAAGACCACCATTACGCAATGAGTGGTGCGATGCTGAGTGCGAGAACATTACAAGAAGAAAGAACAATGCATATAAACTGATGCAGCAAAGAAGAACCCGAGAAAAAGAACAAAAATATAAAGATCTCAGAAGGGAAGAGAAGTACATCCATCGGAGAAAAAAGCGAACTTATGAAAATAGAATATTGGAAGAACTTGAGGCATTAAAAAAAGGAAAATTAAACAAGATAATTCTATAAAAATCTGAATACAGCAAGAAAAGAATTAAAACCAAGGATCGGACTATGTAAGGATAAGGAGGGGCATATACCTACTTAATACAATAGAAGAAGAATTGAAAAGGTGGGTGGAACACTATAAAGAACTACTTACTATCGAAGTAGAAGATCAAAATCAACCGCCATCAGGAGCAAACAACAATACACCATTGGAGCCTCCATCAATTCAGGAGGTACGGGATGCAATAAAACTTCTAAAAAATAATAAATCTCCAGGAAGTGATGGTATACCCGCGGAACTTATTAAATGTGGAGGTACTACTCTGACTAATCATATATATAAAATCATACTGAGAGCATGGAATGAGGAACAAATTCCAGAAGAGTGGTGTATTGGGATCGTTTGCCGGCTACACAAAAAGGGTGATCAATTGGAATGTAGAAACTATAGGGGAATAACCCTCCTTAATACAGCTCACAAAATATTTTCGAGTATTTTATATGGTCGCCTGAGTGCATATTCAGAGGAGCTTCTTGGTGAATATCAAAGTGTTTTTAGGCCTGGTCGATCAACAACAGAATAGATCTTTGTGCTAAGGCAAATACTGAAAAAAAACCAATGAATTTAATATCGACACATACCATCTTTTCGTAGATTTTAAATCGGCCTATAATAGTGTCCTAAAAAATAAATTGTATGAAGCCATGGATCAATTCCGCATCCCCGATAAACTGATAAGATTGATTAAGGCTACAATGCGTAAAGTTGTTTGCAAAGTCGAAGTACAGGGCGAACAATTACAGGCATTTGAAACGCATGTTGGGCTGCGACAGGGAGGTGCGCTGGCGTGTCTCATTTTCAACATAGCTCTGGAAAAGGCGGTCAGGGATGCCCAAATAGACAACAGAGAAAACATTTTTAATAAATCATCCCAAATTTTGGCATATGTTTATGATCTTGACCTAGTTGCCCGCACAACACGCAAGCTAGAAGAAATGTATATCACCTTGTCAAACGCCTCAAAAAATATGGCCCTGCAAGTAAATGAGAAGAAAACTAAGATAATGGCATCAACACCCAACAATAGAGCCAGAAACATCGGCCACCAATTCACGGTGGACAAATTCACATACTTAGGCTCCCTGATCACCAAGAAGAACGTCATGATGGAAGAAATCAAGCAAACTATAATCCTAGCAAACAATTGCTATTTTGGACTGAGTAGACATATGAAAAGCAGAAACTTAGCTAAAAAACAAAAATAACCATATACAAAACCCTTATACAACCAGTGTTGACATATGGGTCGGAGACATGGACCATTTCCAAGAAAGATAAAAGTCTCCTGCTTATATTTGAACGAGGATCCTCAGAAGAATATTCGGTGGCATCTGTGAAAATGGTGTTTCGAGAAGGAGGTACAACTACGAGATATATTACGGATATAAACATATATTTGGTGGTAAAGACGTAGTATCCTTTATAAAAATATAAAGACTAAGATGGGCAGGACATCTGGCAAGATCACAGCAGAACAACCCTCCTAGAAGAATCCTTATGTCACATTCTGTGGAAAGTAGAAATAGGGGTAGGCCAAAACTCAGATGGAGGCATGGTGTAGATGAGGATGGTAGACAAATAGGTGCAGCAAACTGGTAACAGTTGGCAATGGATAGAACTGACTGGCGTAATAGACTTGAGAAAGTCAAGGCTCTTTTATAGAACTGTAGCACCAATGATGATGATGAATTGCTTATTCTTTTAGTAATTTCGTGATATCCGGAAGAATCCTACTTCTGTAACACCAAAATTCAAAGGCGGCCAACTTATTTAGATGCACTTGTTATAATATCCATGCTTCCAAGCTTTAAAGAAGAGTAGTGAATACGTAACACCGAAGCATTCTTAGGCGTAGTCCTAACCTTATATCCCGACAACAAAGAAACTTTTTAAGTTTAACGAATAATGCACGGGCTATTTCACTTCATTTTCTTAATTTCTTTGGTTTGGTCTACATTTGATATTATTCATGTTCCTAAGTATTTGTAGGTATCCACACTCTTAATTACAGTATCCTCAACAATTAATTGGATGTATGCATCTGCTGATTTAGTTATGATCATACATTTAGTTTTTTTTTAATTTATCCTTAGTCAGTATTCATCACAGCATTTAAGTTGTTGCATTCCGTTCTTTAAATCATTGTTATTGTCATTGTTTAAACATTAAATTATTGTTATCCGTCATTACTGTATCGTCTGCAAAACGCAACTAATTTAAAACTTCTCCATTGATAGATAATTGAATAAGAGAGCGCTTCTTTAAATACCGCTTCACTGTAAATATTGAAGAGTAGTGGTGACAGCACGCAACACTGGCGGACTCCTCTCTGTATTTTGATATCTCGGGCGTTCTGGTTGTGAAGATATCCTATACTGACCATGTTACTAACCAGGACGTGTTATCAATAACACATAAAAAAAGTAGAAGGAAAACGAGGATCAGGAAGGCGAAGAAACTCCTGGCTGAAAAATCTACGTACGTGGTTCAACACAACAACCACAAATCTTTTCAGAGCCGCAGTTTTCAAAATACAGATTGCCATTATCGTCGTCAACATCTGAAACGGATAGAAGAAGAAGGTTTGATAATACATTAATTGGACCCTACATTTTACCTGCACGACTAACTAGAGAACTGTACGTGAAAGTTTTGTAGAATATGCAGCCAGTTTTGTTTTATGATAAAAATGTAAGTACTGTTCGTATGTACTTTCCACACGATGGTGCATTCTCTCATTACAGGCTCATCGTTAGAGACTTTCTAAATGATAATTTGGGTAATACATGGGTAATTTCTCATAACTGGCCTTCAAGATCCCCCGATTTTATGACCATAGATTATTTTATCTATGATTATTTAAAACCACAAGTGTATTCTTCTGAAATAAACACTTGTGACCAACTTATTAGAATGAAAGAAGCTGTCAAGGAAATAAAGAATAATCCAAATGTAATTCGAAAATTGGTTGGAAATATCTTAAAATGATCACAGAAATATACAGACAAAAATCGAGGACATTCTGAGTAATTGTTATAGTTCATATCTTTTTAATTTATTGTAAATCAACGAAATTTTGTAATAAGAATGAAAACCACTTAATTTTTTCAACTCGTTACTGAATCGACAATAATATTATCAAAATTTTAATTTTTAATGATGTGCTTACACCTACAAAAGGAGAAGCCAATAAGGAAAATATGTATTAAGTGGTTTTAACATCAGTATTGATTCATTAACTTTAATAATTTATTTATGAAGGTAAAAATACCTGTTTTTTTAAATTTCAAATCTTAAAAGTGTTTCATAATTTCAAAATTAAAGTGATTAAATTGTCTGCGCACAAAATTGAAGCGAATCATTAAACTTAGTTTTTTGTTCTTTATTTTTAAATATTTAAATGGATTTTGAAAATTTCAATATACAGTTACCATTAAGGTCACAATTACTTTATATTTTTTAGTTAATCCTGGATTTTTCTTAAGGTTATTAAGTGGTTCGTTTAGATTTTGAATGAGAAATGTGTGTACTAAATATCAAAAAAATATACAGGGTGGTTCTAAAGTTATGAATTCAGAAAAAAATGAGCAAAATCAATAAAACACCCTGTAACTCGGTTATAAAAACCGTTAGAGCCAACAAATGTAGCATATCTAGAATATCCTCAGTGACCTCTATTCACCATTTAAGAATTTCTATTTCCCAATGAAACACCCTGTATATGTTATTAACCCAATGTTATTAAAGCATATATAAACATTTACTGCTTCTCTCCACTTCTTTTGAATATCTTGAAGGGAAGTAAAAAAAAATTTGGAAAACAAAAATGCAGTAGGAGGTATTTAAAGATAAAAAAAAGTAATTCTATATGATTAAAAAAGTTCTGATCAGCTGTTATCAATTTGATCAATTGAAATGACGGTAATAAAAAAGCCAGTTCTTTGATTAACACTTTAAGTTGAAGTATGTACAATTTTGAGATTTTGAAAGAAGTTCACATATAATTTTTTAATTGTTGGTTGACTTTTATAACATTTATAACATTTATATTTCTAAAAACATCTGTAAACTTTTTGGTGATTCTCAATTCTGTTCTCCATTTTTAACTTCGTAATTTAAAAAACTGAATATTCAGTATTACCATGTGTACATTAAATTTTTCGAATCCGTTACATTAAGGGTAGTATTTTATATGAAATTAATAAAAATAAATTACTACTTCTCGTAAATTGTTAAAAATTATAGTAACAGTACAAAGAAAAGCTTCTACTAAGCACCGAAAACGTAAGAAAACACACAAAACAATAATTCTACGACGAACAAACTGACCCAGTTACCACATCAACCCGCAGTGGGACCTCTTTATACATCGTTTTTTCTTTTCCTTTTTCGCAAACTCCGTCTGAAAGTAGACGAAAATAAGGCGCATAAGCACTCTTCTACATCCTTCCTGCAGTCCTTACAGCAAAAAAGAATTTGTTAAGCATCAAAAAGAATGTATCACAAGTGTGTACATGAGGATATGTTTGTATTGAAAACAAAGGATAAAAACGCTTTATGTGCACGGACCTTTGTATTCGTTTTTTCTTTGTGAAATATTGAACAGGGAGGTATCCAAAAGTTCCTTTTAAAAGTAGGAATTGTATTTGTACGTTTTTTCGCAAAAAGAGGAACATATAATCTTTCTTCGGATCAATCAGAGAAAAAAAGGCGATCGGAAGTAAAGGCAAAATTAAAAATTTAAATAAAAATTATAAAATAAACAAATACAAGAATCAAATGAGTCTTATCAGTATTTGAAAAAGCACATCATTAGAAAAACTTATGTCAAAAAAAAATAAACAAACCGATTTAGTTTCAGAAACAAAAAACATAATACTTTATGTCTTCTTCTTCTTCAGTGCCTTATCCGGTCCGGATGTTGGCGATCATCAAGGCTATCATGGTTTTGTTGACTGCTCTGCGTCAACTTTATGTCAATTTTCATATATTAAAGTTGATATCCTTTGAAAATTCTTCGCTTAGATATATTATAATTTTAGTAAAGTAAACGAGTAAGCATGCACCCAACACTCTCAAAGATGTTTTAAATTCAAATAACATTATCTATAACCTACTTTTGTTTTAAAAAGACTTTAATTTACTAAGTGTAATTAGCTGTTACCATTCCGCATAAACCATAAATATTAGCTTTAAGCGGATTTTTGTAAATAAAAAAAGCAAGCAAGAGAGAAGAACTGAATGCTCTGATATGATGATAGGATGCAAGCAAGCAACAAAAAAGCAAAATTAAATTAAAATAGTTAAAATCGCACAAAGAAGAACACAAAGGGAATAGAAAAAATTAAAGAGATTGTACAAGACAATGAAGACAAAGTAAATAGAAGAAATATAAAGCTATTTTCTAGCAACATGTCATTTGTTGTAGTTAACCCTAGAATACTGACCATCGTAATTTTTACGACGCCAATGTCATTGTAGGATATTGTGGAAGGGATACAATAGTTTCTCCCGCCCGCTCATCTATTGTTTTCTTACATTAGTGTATATTGAACGTTAAATATATCGAACGTTTTACAAGTGCAGTACGCCTGTATTATGTTAAAGTGCCTGTAAGAGAGCTTCTTCTTCTTCTTCTTCTTGTGCCACTCCTATCGGAGATTGGAAATAACATAAGAAACCAGACATTATTTTAGAATACAATAGAACCAAAGGAGGTGTAGATACAACAGATAAATTAGTGTCAGCTTATACCTGCTAAAGAGGATCTAGAAGGTCGTCGAAAAATCGAAATAAATTTACATGCAGTAGCTGGAATAAGTGGAAATGCAAACGAAAGTCCAAAACGTGGAAAGTGTAAAGACTGTGGATAGGAAAAAGACAGAAAATCTCGTACAAGATGTCAAGCATGTAAGAGGGTTATTTGTCCTGATCATTCAAATATCCTTTGTAAAAGTTGCATTGAATAAATATATAATTTTAATTGAATATAAAGTTTTATTATATCCTTATTACAAAAAAATGTTTTTAGTTTTGATACATCGATAACATGAAACTACAAAAGCTTCTACGAATTAATAAAAAAAAATTGAAATTTAATTCACAACAGGTATGAGTTTTATACACTGGGTCCACCCGTACCCATAGACAAAGACTGTAACATTTACTTCGGGAGAGTAGGATGTTTAAGCAGTTAAAATATCTTCTGAGATACTTACTTTGAATTTTTCTCAGCTATCAAAGAAAACTACTTCAGGCATAGGGATCGGTTAGATTAAGAATGTCAGAAATATAGAAATGCCAATTCTTGAAGCATAAAACTATATAGGAAAAGTGCAAATTGATATAGGGTTAAAAAGACGTTTATCGACAACTTCTTTACTTTTATTTTTGACAGAAAACTTTTAATAAAAAAGACGATCTAATTTATTTTCTGCATTGCAAGTGGCACATGATATTGATTATACGAGTAAAAAAATAAAATAATTAAGATATTAAACAAAGGAAAAATATAAATTGTTTATTGATTTTATTAAAATACCTTATTATATTTCTTAGCAACATAAATTATAAAAACGCTTATAATACTCGCATCAATACTGTTAGATATAAAATATATTTCAATATGATTTAAATTTATTTAAAAACTTCTTTATATTTATTTAAAATACTACACAAATTTATAATATTTATGTATGTATTGGATATTCTTTGGTTCGGTAAAGTTGTGTTTATCAAAAGTGTTTGAAAATGCCAAAACAAAGTGCAAATAAATCAACACTTCTGAAAAAGTGGATTAATCGTAAAACAATGTTCAAAATCATTGATGACAACCATATATTTCCATTATATAAACATAAGTATTATTATTTAATTATTGTTTTAATTTTTAAATATTTTTCTAAAAATATATGTCAAATAAAATTTTACGTTAAAATGTAAGTTTTAGAATAGGACTGTCATTCATTATGAAAAATTTATTTATTTTAATGCACCGATTTTAAAATTATTCTTAGTAAAGCTGTACACATGGTTTTGACACTGACTTTTTCGTCATAAAATATTTGCGTTATTTTTTTACAATAATGACATTTTACTAAAACCTCTGATATTTAAAAAAAAATAATTCTATTATAAAAACTCAAAAAATAGTTTATATAGGAGATACTTCGGGAAACAAGTTTTATAAAATTGTAACATGTATTGTGCTTGATTATGTTTTTTGCCCGTTGAAAATTGACTAAGGAAATCGCCCTTTGTCTTAATATCTTATATACAAAATTTTAATATAAAAAATATTTAATTTAATAAAAAACCAATTCAATTAGGATATTATGTTATCTTAATTTTAAAGTGGCGAAGCACTACGAGTTTATTGGAAAACTTTTTTGTTTCCAATTTTCAGATTATATGTGAAAAAAAGTTTCAAGTTGATCAACACATGGGCACTACAACGCATAAATCTCGTGCACAAAAGCCTCACGATTCAGGTTCAGCAGCTGATAACTACAAATAAAACGAAAGTTTCTTACGAACAAAATTTTAATAAGGATCTCTGCAGTTTTCTGATTGGTTGCATTAGTTCAATTGCAAAATTGGATAATCCATTATTCCAACAATTTTAAAAAAAGTACTGCAATATTGATGTTGTACAAGTTTCTTCTGCTACGACTCTACGGGAAAGATATGTAGATTTCAGCATGCAATTTACTGTTGAAGCGATTAAAACTGCAATTGGGAATAATCCAATATGGATATCTGTTGACGAGACGACTGATGTTTTGTATATTGCAAATTTGGTTATAGGAAGTTTAAACTGGAGTGAGTGTAGCACCGGATATTTAGTTTCCGTTAAGAAGTTGCAAAAAACGAATAATGTAACTATTTGTAGATTTGTAAATGAATGTCTGAGTAACTTTTTTTTACCTCAACCGATACCAACTGAGAAAAAATTGTTATTGTTGTCTATATATGATCAAAGCCGGGCAGCATTTCGAAATATTTTTTCCAAATAGGATACACGTTATCTATTTAGCTCATGCTTTAAATAGAGTAGCAGAAACTGTAAGGACAGAGTTTCCAATGGTCAATACCCTTGTATCAAATATAAAAAAAATATTCTTAAAAGCCCCTCTGCGAGTACAAACGTATAAAGATCATTTACCTAATGTACCTTTACAGCCTGAACCGGTGATAACTAGATGGGAAACATCCTTAAATTCAGTAAATTTCATAAGCGATAATTTTAAGGGAATTAGAGACGTCATTTGTAGTTTTGATGCAGATAGCTCTGGTGCTATAAACAATGTGTGGACTTTTTAAAAACACCGTTAATAAAAAGTAATTTGGCACATATCCAAACCAATTTTGTATATATTGCTAAATCAATTACTAGATTAGAAAAGCAAAACATTTCATTAGACGAAAGTATTGAAATGATCAATTCATTAAATGAAAAAATTAAACACCTTGGGGAAACCAACAAAGTGTATCAAAAATTCTGCCCAATCTTAAAGAAAAATGAGGGATATCAAAAAGTATTTCAAATAAATAATATTATTAAGATGGAGCATTGTGAAGATAATTTAATTTTACAGCTAGTACCCCCCAATGGCACAATTTTTCTTTAGAAAATTTAGAGAAATATTTAAAAATATATAATGTTTTATCTGTAATAATAGTATAATAAAGAATGATAATGATGTATGCTGATGAATCAAAGAATAAATGAATATAATAATGTAGATAATACAAATTTCAATAAATATTTTTTGTGACTTTAGCATAAAAAAAATTAAATACCTTTAATACAAGTATTACTGTGTTTTTCATTTATAAGCATTCAATGCATAAAAGCATAAAAATCATATTTTAGTGCATATTTCAACTGTTTTTTGTGTATATTTGCATGCATATTTTCTGGGTTTTTTAAGTGAATATTTCCCGAGCTCTATTTATAATACTTGTATTAATATTGTTAGATATAAAATATATTTCAATATGATTTAAATTTATTTAAAAATTTCTAACAAACATAATATTTATGGTAACTAATGTGTATTTAATATATGCTTCAATTTTTTTATAACTACTTCTTGTTTGGTATACCGTTGAATAGTAGCAGGAACTTATAGCAATTTATGTTCCTATTGACTGATCACTAAAATTTTTAAAATTTTAAATGATACACAACCATTTGACATAACAATTATTTGTGTTTTTGTATTCTTCACTCTGTTGTGTTCAGTTTTGTTAGATACTCGTATTATTTGCTAATATATTTTTAAAAATATAAAAAAAATTAAATTTTTTGGTTATATTTCAGAAAAATTATTAAAAATCTTAATGTACCCCAAATATTTATAAAATATTTGAATTGGCAATATATTGGTTACAGTTCAAGAGAATAATTTATATATACATAAACTTTATTATAAAATGAAAGTAATTAATTTTTATTGCCTCAAAAAGCGTTGTGTATACTTGTTGTATTCAATTACTAATATTTTTTTAAAATCTCTCGACTCTTCCCCCACAGCTTCATTTCCTCCCCGCCACTAAAATAAAAGCAACCCACTTCCCCACTATCAACAAAACGCAACAACAAAAAGCACACCGATTCAAAAAATCACGTCGCAAGCTCGGAACTAAGATCGCGGACACTGAAAGCACTGCAGGAACGGCAGGAAAGCACGAAGCTTGGAAACTCACTGGCTGGCTGCCGAAAAACAGCTACACGGCCACGGAGGAAAGGCTCAAAGCTTGCCAATTGGCATGCGCGGCCTTCACACAAATCTAATCTATAACATCACATCATGTTCTTTGCACAATTCAATATAGGAACGGATGGACAGGTGCTAGGATGGATTGGGTGATGAGAGATTTCGGTATGGCGATGGTGCTAATTCGCTTAGAAGCAACAAGCGGCTCGCGAGCATTAAAAATGATGGTTTTTATCAGGAAAATGTGTAACGTAATATATTTTTAATGTAACACAAGTATTAAAAAAAAGGGTAAAAAAAAAGCTAAAATTTTTCTTTCTAGCTTGATATATGAGTTTGATATGGTTATAAGTTATCATTTGACTTAAATGTTTAGATACCAGAAATCTATGTTTCTACGTTACTGTATCTATCCATATCTGAATCTGTGTGGACTTAAAACTCTAAATAAATGCACGAAAGATCAGTATAAAGTACTAATTAACACAAAGAGTCAGTTTTACTTTAATAAAATATCTGAACAAAATCACATGAGGTATTATTAGAGTTTAGATTTAAAGACATAAAGACACTCAAAAAATCGCTTAAAAAGCTTAATAATTTTATGAAAAAAAGCATTTTATCATACCAAAATTAACAAAATTTATCAACAAAACTTACAATGGCGCTATTTGTAACGATTTACAACAAGCTCCAGACGTTGGGGACACTTATAGGAATTTAACTTATTATTCTAATGTACCAAATGTCCGAAAAAGGATAATACTGATTGTTATATGTTGAAATAAAATATTAAACCGTTTTGAAGTATTAATTTTAGTTATAACAGTTAACTTTATTTAAAGAAAACTAATATGACAATTAGTTAATCCATAATTTTTGTTAGTTTGTCATGTGAAAAAATTTTAACAAAAAGTACCTTTTTTGGGATTGGAATTGGATCAAAAACACTGTCCCATACAAACTCTAAATGGTCTGGGACGATCATGGAACATAAATATGAACAAATCTTGGGAAGTTATTACACTGACCCGGGCTTCGGATTACCCTGGATGACAACAAACTGCACTTTTCAAAACTCGGCCTCTCAAACATCATCATCATTGGCTTTTACAACTCTTCGTGAGTTTTTGCCGCGTTTACTATTGCCTTCCATTGATTCCGATCCTGTGCTATTATTTCCCATGGCCTTTCTTCCATCTTTTCCAGGTCTTCCCTGACTGCGTCTTTCCATCTTTTTCTAGGCCTTCCTGTCAATCTTCTACCATCTGGTCTTTCCCAAAACACATTGCTAATCAGTCTGTCGTCATCACTTCGTACCACGTGGCCTGCCCATCTTAATCTATTGGCTTTTATGTATCTTACGATGTTTCCTTTCCCAAAGTGAGTCTCTATTTCATTGTTGTATCTGCTCCTCCATTCATTTGTCACGCTGTCCCTGCAAGGACCATATATAATTCGCAGGACTTTGCGTTCCTATACTAATAGCTTATTGATTTCTTTCTTTCTCAATGTCCATGTTTTACTTTCATATGTCACTGCTGGTCGTATTATGGTTTTGTACATTTGGATTTTGGCACACCTTGAGAGAAGCTTTGACCTCATTAGATGTTGAATGGCAAAGAATGATTTATTCCCCGCCAGTATTCGTATTTCAACCTCTCGTTCTCCTGTGTTTTCACTGGTAATTGTTGCTCCTAGGTATTTGAATTCTTTGACCACCTCAAAATTATGATCGTTTATGGTAATGTTTTGTCTTATTCGCTGTCGTTCCTTTTTTGATACGACCATGTATTTAGTTTTTTCTTCGTTTATTTTCAG